>NC_137045.1:34136414-34181414 GCF_032717465.1 Coenobita brevimanus | reverse complement strand
GTCTACGAATCAACAGTGAATTCCTACAAAATATCAAGATTGAAAACAAGAATACCTCTCACAACCAACAACTCACAAATAGCTCCTGATAGTATTCTCTCCAACCAGCCCCCTCCGTCTCCCCAATCATCACGCTGATGTAGAGGTGAAGAGGTCACAGGACGCCTTGCAAGTAGTTTAACAATATATTGATACAAACAATCTTGCAACTTCTACGACGAACCAGCGAACTACAACCATCTACAATCAACTACAAGTAACAACTCTACGAATCGTCTGTATAATCTTCTACACGCACCTACAAGTAGCGGCAGTCTTCATCCTACAACGAGTAAATCACAAGAGAAAAGGACCGAGAAAACATCGACAAAGAAAAACGGAACAAACAAACGAAGAATGAGACACGACTCATAAATCATAACCACCAGACCTCACCCTCCTCTCTCTGCTACATCCACCCAACCCCCACTGCTTACGCAGGAGTGAAGAGGTCAAGACGACGAAGCAAATACCAAGTCCATATTCACAACTCATCTTACTCACTCATCTTCACTCAAGTTACTCATCGCTACTCATTCACTCACCATAGCTACCAGTGTGGGAAGTCGACGTCATCATGCGTGCTTGCTGAAAATACGCCACGTCGGTCAACACACCACCTGCACCACCACTCACACCATTCCCACCATGGTAAAAATTAGTGAGTTACATAGTTACTTCATTTATACAATACACAGTGATAGACAATAAGCTTCTGCACAAACATATAAAACGTGCTGTATGGTTACAGCTTAAATACACATACTTACTTCAGTTATCTGCATAACTCAAACACTAAATAATCACCAACAATAAATATTTTACACTGTATATATTCATTCATTTATTATAACATTTATTTACTACCAACGAGTGTTACCATTTATACCTACATAAAATACGTGTTTCATATATACAACTATACATTATTACATCTACAAAGTAATAAAGAAAATATACCATCACAGTTACTCAGTGAGCGATTAAAAGAACTGTATTAAACATTTATTAATTAAAGCTACCTAGTGGAAACATATAAATTAAGTTACAATGTAAACTAGAGAAAAAAAATATATATATGGCCAACACAAATGACGTTAGCAAGAAGGAACATCTTCAACACAATCGTGAAGACAAAGATCTCCCCACAGTGCTGACACATACATTGGCCACGATAGATACAAGTAAACAACAAGTCAGTGTATATAGTTAATACTGTATATAGTGTATATATATATTTTTTATATATATAAAACAACAAAATATGGGACTATATAATATCATTTTCAGTAATACCTGTGCAATATAAACTAAACTTTAAAAAAGCATCCCAAGGAAATTAGCCAGCAATTATGCAACCATGAGCAACATAGAAAAAGTGTACACAAGCGAAGAAAAACAAACTATAGAAAATCAATACATATAAAAAAAAAAAGTAAGAAAGACAAAAGAGAGAAATAGAGTAAGATCACATAACAAACAAATGAAAATAAGTGTAAGTGTTACTACATATGCCAAAATACCACATAAACTACAAACAAAAAAGCAAACGGTTGTCTCCACAAGCTAGTGGCATGGCACATCATATCATCGATCGCAGCATATGTTAGGACTGCAATTATTACAATTATGTAACTACAAACGATATGTAACAATTATGTAACTCCATATTATAATTATGTAACGACAAACGATTGCATTATGTTACACTTGCTACAATTATGTAACTACAAACGATATGTAACAATTATGTAACGACAAACGATTGCATTATGTTACACTTGCTACAATTATGTAACTACAAACAATACTACAAACAATATATACCATTTATGTAACAGTTGCATTAACAAGATGTAACTTTTATGTAACTTTAACTACAATTATGTAACTACAAACGATATGTAACAATTATGTAACGACAAACGATTGCATTATGTTACACTTTACCATTTATGTAACAGTTGCATTAACAAGATGTAACTTTTATGTAACTTTAACTACAATTATAAGGCCAAGACACTTATGTAATAGTTGCATTAACAAAATGTAACCACAATTATAAGGCCAACACAATTATGTATTACCACAATGCTACTACAATGTTATAAGTCATACAACTATACCACAATTCTGTATTACCAGTATCATCATACAAGTTAGGTGAAATATTAGACATTACTAAAGTGATAACTCAATATGTAATGTATAACCTAGCAGTATTACCATTGCACAATTATATGCGTATGTCTGTTATACATACACATCTCACAAAATGTATACAACTTGTTTAAAATGTAATATTACTGAATAATTGCTATTTACTATGAATATTATATGTATACAATATTCATACAATTATGTTACTTTTACAATATTATGTATTTCACTTAATTAGCTTATAAGTTCATTATAATGTATATATAATATGTATTAATATGTTATGACTATTAACTGTCGATGGTACGCCATTTTCGCGTGACCGAGCATATATTAGGACTCCATATTATAATTACAAATCATAATAGATAGATAGATAAATAGATAGATAGACAGCTCTATGCGAGCCTGGGAATGGGAAATGATATTGCAAGTTACACTGAGGAAAAGCTGACGACAGATTACGAAGTAGCCAGTAAGGAGATGATGCAGTTAGTTGTCAGCAATTCACCGGTGAACAAAGCCTTGTTGACCATACACACACATACACACATACTCACACACAGGCTTCTAGAACTTTGCAATCACAGGGAACACACGTGATACGACTCCTGTTTCACCAGAATTTAGGAAAGAGAGCTCAGATGGAGGCTAGCCATAGAACAGGCAGGTAGTGGGGAGAAGGGCTTAGCAACATGGGCAAGAGAGAGAGAGAGAGAGAGAGAGAGCGAGACAGGAGGTAGCAGGCGGGACTCTACTTTATACTTCGCTCTGTGTGAGAGACTGTTAATATTTCCAAGACAAATAAAAATAGTCCCATACTATTCTTTATCTCTCCTGTCATTGAATGACAAATGGGAAAGAAGATTATCTACTTACAAAGCTACTCAAGTATAACAACCGCTCGTCCACAAGTCTATATATATAACTTCTCTACAAGCAAGTACAAAGTCTCTTTTATGACACAAGCATAATTTTTTGTTTCATCTACTGGCAGTCTCTTCTTGTCTAAACATCTTGTCTTCTCACTAACCACCCTAAATAATAATAATAATAATAATAATAATAATAATGATAACCTAACACCTCCACATCGAAAAGTCTCTCCTTAACAGAATAACGTTGTCTTGAAATAACTACCACAGAATATATAAAAACACTTATTAGATTGAAGGAGCTGACCCAATGTCGACTGCGAGGGTCCTACACGGAGGCAATGACTGGAACTTGGTAAAAATAAACAGTCTTTTAATTACCCACAGAGGGGTTTAATCCTCCCCCTCGCCTTGATCTCCCTCTCCCCTCTCCACCGTCTTCTTCTCCTCCTCTCCCTCCTCTTCTGTCTTCGTCTTCTCCTCCTCCTCATCTTCCTTCATCTCCTCCTCCTCCTCTGTCTTTGTCTTCTCTTCCTCTTCCATTTTCTTCTCCTCCTCCCCCCTCCCGTCTTCATCTCATCCTCCCCCTCCTCCTCATCGTCTTCTTGTCTTTCTCTTCGTCCATCTTCCTCTTCATCATCTTCATCATTATCTTCTTTATCTTCTTTATTGTATCCGTCTTCATGGTGCGAGAATGGATGTTTTTTAGGTGTGTGTGTGTGTGTGTGTGTGTGTGTGTGTGTGTGTGTGTGTGTGTGTGATGGCAAAATAAATCCGATTTTAGACAAACTTGGTGCAAGGGTGTAGGGTCAGCAGTGGAGTAAAGCCATCATACTGAACAACAAGAGGTCAAATGTTAAGGTCAAAGTTTAAGGTCAAAGTTTAAGGTCATATTAAACAGTATTATTCAGTGTAGCGCAAACCTTATGGCTGAAGTTGAAAAAATGAAAGGATTTTATTTCGGGAAAAAAAAAAAAAAAAGAATGTCACACGTGCTTGTCAAAGACCATGGTCGCATAGCACGGTCAATTCAAATTGTTTCCATCTCAATAAAAAGATGATGGAAGTGTTAAGGGTCAAGCAAAGAGGAAGGCGTTTGGTGTAAAAAAAAAAAAAATCACAAATTCGTCCCGTGTGTCTGTCTGAACAAAATATCTAAGACGGTTTTCATCTGATGTGGATGAAATTTGTTAAATGAGTTGAGGATCACCCAAGAGGTTCACTTAGTGTTTTTGAGGGTAATATGTGAAAGATCAAGGTCACATAATAAGGTCAGTTTAATAAATTTTTATCTGATGTAGACTAAACTTTTGTGGAAGGGTTAAAGATAAAACAAGAATAAAAATATTGATTTTTAAAAAGTCACTGAAAGGTCAAGGTCACAGGGAAAGGTTAAAGTTGAAAGCCACTGAGAAAACTATACTCGAACAATTCCTGATTTGAACCAGAGTTGGGGAAGGGCTAAAGGCATGAATGAAGTAATTTGATGCTGAGTGTTGTCTGTCGAAGGAGGCGATTTGTTTGTGGCCACCCGTTACAGGATTAAGGCGTCTGGCAATAGTTAGATAGATGGATAGATAGTTTGTCGAATTCAGGTCACACATAGAAGTAAAATGTTTTGCCTATAGACGAGTTGGAGGACGTGGGGTATGTACTCTCTGAATGCTCCCTCTTGCATCATAGTGTGTTTAGCCGATTGTTTCAGTATCACCTTTACACCACCCAATACTCAGCATTACGCCACCCAATTCTCAGCATTACACCACCCAGTAATCAGCATTACACCACCCAATACCTAGCATTACACCACCCAATATTCAGCATTACACCACCCAGTATTCAGAATTACACCGCCCAGTATTCAGCATTACACCACCCAGTATTCAGCATTACACCACCCAGTATTCAGCATTACACCATCCAATACTCAGCATTACATCACCCAATATCCAACATTACACCACCCAATATTCAGCATTACACCATCCAATATTCAGCATTACACCACCCAATACTCAGCACCATACCACCCAATATTCAGCATTACACCATCCAGTATTCAGCATTACGCCACCCGACACTCAGCATTACAAAACCTAATATTCAGCATTACACCACCCAACACTCAGCATCATACCACCCAATATTCAGCATTACTTCACCCAATATTTAGCATTACACAGCCCAGTACTCAGCATTACACCACACAATATTCAGCATTACACCACCCAATATTCACTATTACACCACCTAGTACCCAGCATTACATCACCCAGTACCCAGCATTACACCACCCAATACTCAGCATTACACCACCCGTTATTCAGCATTACGCCACCCAATATTCAGCATTACACCACCCAATACCCAGCATTACACCACCCAATACTCAGTATTACACCACCCAATATCCAGCATTACACCACCCAATACCCACCATTACACCACCCAATACCCACCATTACACCACCCAATACCCAGCATTACACCACCCAATACTCAGCATTACACCGCCCAATATTCAGCAATACACCATCCAATATTCAGCATTACACCACCCAATATCCAGCGTTACACCACCCAATACTCAACATTACACCACCCAATACTCAGCATTACACCGCCCAGTATTCAGCAATACACCATCCAATATCCAGCATTACACCACCCAATATCCAGCATTACGCCACCCAATACTCAACATTACGCCACCCAATACTCAACATTACACCACCCAATATCCAGCATTACACCACCCAATATCCAGCATTACACCACCCAATATCCAGCATTACACCACCAAATACTCAGCATTACACCACCCAGTATTCAACATTACACCACCCAATATTCGACATTACGCCACCCAATATTCAGCATTACACCACCCAATATTCAGCATTACACCACCCAATATTCAGTAGTACACCACCTAGTACTTAGCATTACACTACCCAATACTCAGCATTAACGTTGGGGTCATGGTTCAATTTTATAAAGGAAAAAAAAGTGGACTAAGAATAATACAAGTTGGTGAACATACAGATCAGCTCAAAAAAAGTAAATGAAAAAATTGAAAAGAATATGGTGAGATGAAAATAATGATGCAGGGTTGATATCTTTACTTGTGAGTGGGCTGTCGCTGCAACACAAGGCAGTATGCAAGTCAGGAGAGAGAGAGAGAGAGAGAGAGAGAGAGGGGCGGAGAGCAATATACCTGTACGACTAACCCTACATATACCATCTGTCAGTCAAGTGTTCCCGGACAGTTTGTGTGTATGTGTGTGTGTGTGTGTGTGTGTGTGTGTGTGTGTGTGTGTGTGTGTGTGTGTGTGAATAGTTATGCTTGTCAGAAACTATAATTTTTATCGCCTTCAGCCAGACAGCCTAATCAAACTATGGAAATACTTACTACCAGACATTCCACTCTTTTCCTTCTTCTTTTCCTCTTTTTTTTTCCTCAGGATACAGGAGAAGAAGGGGGAGGCCAAGGATGAGATGAAGGGATGGAGTGGAGAGGTATATGAGGGAGGGGGATGTGAGCTGGAAGCAGGGCAGTGAAATGGCAGGGGACAGGCGTTATGGAGGCGATGTGTTTGAGGCCACCTCTTATGGGATTAAGGCGTCTGCCAATAGATAGATAGACAGACAATTGTTCCACGGTAATGACGGCTGAATCAAGGCTCAGTGGCTCTAAATGTTAATCACAAAGCTGAAATATATCGTCTGGGGATGAAGAGTAAAATATATAAAAGGTTATTTGACTAACGAGGTTAATTTCTCAACTGTGGTAATGACCTTTTTCAGCGTCTCTTCCTCCTTTTTTTTTTTTTTTAATTGTTTTATTCTGCTTTCGAGAGACTTTTAGAACTGGAGGGGTTAGACACAGCCAACATTAACTTCAATATTATGACGTTCCCCCAGGCTTGAAGAAAAGAAAGAAAATAGACGTTAACAAGAAAAAAAGAAAAAAAAAAAACGTAGTGAGAAGTCTTCAGGTTTAAGGCCAAGGTTCAGAGAGAAGGAATAAAATTTTTTGTTCATGCAGAAGATTTCGTCACATTATAAAACGAACTATGAAACCCAAAATATAGATGAGTTATGTTCGGAACGTCTTGAAGGATTGCGTCAAAAAATGACAATAATAATAACAATAATAATAATGATAATAATAATAATAAGAAGAAGAAGAAGAAGAAGAGGAGGACGAAGAGGAAAAAGAAGAGAAAAAGAAGAAAACATGGGGATTACAGGCAGAAGGAGGGAAACTATTTCACAACTTGTCCAATGTGTACAGGAAAGACTGCGAAGTATCTCCTATTTTCCCGTCGTTAATACGGGTGTGGGAACGTACCCTTCCACCTGTCAATGAGTGTCTGTCTGTCTGAGTGTACTTGCCCGTCCGTCTCTCCGTCCGTGGGTGATTCTCCGGGCGACCGTGCATGCTCTGAATAGGAATGTGGTCATGAATTGGAAATGCCATTGTTCCCGGAAGAGCCGGGGACAGCCATTTGGGACCGCCATTTTAGGGCACGAGAATAATATAATACAGTATTGACTTTTCCTCAGGCCACCCAGAGCCAAACCTTTGTACCAAAAGAGGGAGAGAAAAAAGCAGGATTTCACTAACTGCACAAAGATACGGGAAACGAGCCTGTGATGCCATTTGGCGGACACGAAGGACTGTGGCGAAATGTACAGAGTTTTGGTCCAGTCCGCCACATGCAATTGTTCTAAACACCAGGACGGAGAGTCAATGATTTTCGACTTTCTGGCTGTATTCTTCACTCCAGGACATTTTCTTTTTCTTTTTTCTTTTTTGTTGGTAAGTACATCCAGTAAACCAGAAACAACCTTGAAAATACAAAAGCAAAGCATAAAATCTCTTCCCGTGAATGAAGCTCCGGCATTTGCAAAATAAGGTTACTAATAATTTTGGTAGTAGATTTTGATTTATCCAGCTTCATATACTGGTTCCTAGAGAGAGAGAGAGAGAGAGAGAGAGAGAGAGAGAGAGAGAGAGAGAGAGAGAGAGAGAGAGAAAGAGTAATCGGTAACTTAATATTACATGGTGAAAAGATAACATCATCCAACAGAGTGCTTGGCAAACATGAGACCAGCACATAACGAGGAATTCACTGCACGAGCCTTCCCCTCTGGAACCCTAGCGATGCAATAAACAGCTGGTATTCACTGCAGCGTGCGAAGAAGATTGCTTCCTAGTAACAAGAATGGAATGACACAAGCATAATTTTCGAGTTATTAATTCCCATGTATTTAATAGGCAGTGATTCTAAACATTCTTAATTTCAGACTGATATAAGCATTAACCACCACACTCTGAAGACGCATATATCATCTTATTCTTGCAGTCTTCAGGCGAGTTGAGCCCCTTGTGCAAGAGGCCCTGGTAAATATAGGATTAAACAATGCTTTACTGAACCAATATACTGATAAAAGTCTCTCCAGTAACTTAGAAATAAAAAAAAGTTGCTTAGAAATACATCCAAAGGTTTATTTATTTATTCATTTATTTATTATTATTTTTTTTTACAATAGGCTTATCAGGACGTGAATGTAGAGTGAACCACTGGAGGCCACTTCAGCTGAACATTCAAAGAGATCTTTTGCTGAGGTTATACTGAAGGGCTGTCTGTGCTGTGATAGTAAGTGTGTTGTGAAGTATAGGGATTGCATTGTAGTGTGACCATAGTGGATTGTTTGAGTCATATTTGATGTTGGTACTGAAGGAGGGTATGGATAAGGCAGCCGAGGATTCTAGTTAGGTGCACTCGTGTCCCTCTGGGTAGGATAGTTTCTGTGAAGTGAATCCTGGCTGTAATTCATGAAGGATGCTGCTTGGTTGGAGGTTTAGGATGGCTGTGGTGGCCATGTTTTTGTGTTTATATTTGTGAAGTGCAGTTTTGGGTGGACGAGGAGGGATGATACTGAGACAGTGTAGTGTTGAGGGGCTGTTCTATTTTTTAACTGTTTGTGGAGAGGGTGTGATGCTACATAAAGTGACATGGGTGGGATGGATCCTGAACTGTGAAGACGAACTCTGTGACTCACAATGAAATGGTCATTTGTGGGATCACTACAGCTGTTTGGGAAAAAGAACATAGTGCACGACATGCCTATAACCCACTAAAAATACACCTGCGACGTTTCACTAACATACATCAAACAACCTAGGAAGAGTTAGCGGACAAACAAACAAAAGATTGGACATAAACAAACTGAGGCCAAATGTCACGCATCGGTAATTGGCGACCTGACAAAACTGTTACCGTTCTGCTTTCTAGGTGTCATCATAGTTGCAGCAATAATAATAATAATAATAATAAAATCACATGTTATTAGGCACGATAAAGGGGAGTACAAACACTGAAATGGCATGTGTTGACGCAATACAGTATCTGTTTGCCCTGACAAAAGGCTGGGTTGCTGTCAGACATTAATTTAGTCAGTGTTAGTATAATACCAACATTATAGCATTTTATGGCACTGTTTGGTTTCATATGTCAAAGCTGTGTTGACGTGTTTTATCAGGGAGACTGTGGTGGTAGTGGCGGTGGTGGTGTGGAATGTGGGGCGGTGAGGAGGTCTTCCACCCGCCTCGTAGCTCAGTACCAAACTACCACTCACGGTTGTCCGTTCGCCTGCCCTCTCTAATCCTGACTTCCACTTCCTTCCGCCGAGGGGGGTACAGAAACTTTGGTGCGTGGGTATATAGGATGGACGATCTGAGGAAGCGATTTTAGACTTCTCGGAAATTACTTTTGCTGTCTGAAGGGTGAATCTATCTGCGTCCTCAGGGCAATGAGTTTATGAAATGCGTTTGCAGTGAGGTTGCTTTTATGTTGGGAAAAGGCGATGTGTGTATCTGAATAAGACCTAAAATTCTGGACTGTCTCTCCACCGGGACGGACTGATTACAGAGAATGAATTTGGGTTGACTTTCGTGCCTCTCTGAGATGAAGGAAGGTTGATTTAGTTTGAAAAAAGAGTAATACTGTTTTATCTAAGCCAGTGTTCTAATGAAAATTGATGCTGATGTAGATGATCTGTTGTTTGTTGAGTTTTGGAGTGTTGTGAAGGGATAGGCAGGCCATGAGCACAAGACAATTCTGTAACTGACAAGCAGATAGGCGTCGATGGCCGGCTCTAAACTGGCCAAGTTTTGTCAGCGACCTGAAGTGAGTTTCGTTATGAATAGCCACTCCTGTATCAGCATCCCACTCAAGAATCATGGCTCTGGGTAAATAACCTTCGGATCCTTAGCACTTCGCACAAGCCCAGTCGTGATCATAGCGATTTTCTGCTGAAGTACATTTGATGACATTTGGTCCCTGACGTGGTGCATATAGGTCATGATATACAAAGCACTCTTGTAGTACTCATTAACGCCAATAAGCATGCAAGGTTTCATCAGATTCCATCCACTCACTGTGTAATCCAGGGAACTTGAAATTTGTAGAATGGCCCACCAGAGGCACAAGTTCTAGGTGGTGCTGCCAGTGACTGGAAGTGAGTTTCGACACTGTCATTTTTGTATGGAGGTTCTCCAGTGCAACAATCCACCCAGGAATCATGGCCCTGCCTTAATAAACTTCGGAACCTTAGCGTTTGCTATTGCTATTTTCAACGTTTCACATTTGTTGACCTTTGACACTTAAACTGGCGAATGAAGCACAAAGGTGTACATAGAAAGTTGTAGTGCTAGTCAATGTCTAAAAGCATGCAAACTTTCATTCAATTCCATCGAGCCACTGGGGAACTAGGGGGGCATTTTTGAAGACTGGTACTGGTTGCTAGGGACGCTGAGGCCAATCTTTGCACGGATGCCACTCGATAGCTTAGAGGAGAGAGAGGAAAATGGATGGCACACTTCCGATAGGGGATGATCTCAAGATTCCGCCTAAAAAGTCAGAGCTTTCTGTTGCCATTAATAATGCTTCTACAGCTCAAAACGTGAAAAGTAAAAAAAAAAAAAAAAAAAAAAAAAAAAAAAAGATTCTTCGGCCGTTGCTAAGCAACAAGTAGTTGCCTAGCAACCAAAATCTTGCGGACACAAGTAAGTCATAGGCTGTTCATTGTGTCCATGTTTGGTTGGAATCGGTTAATTCTGACGGGTAAAAGGGTCTGCCACAGTTAAACAAAAAAGAAATAATGAAGGAAAGAAACCAAGCATGAAAACGCGACTAACAATAAGAGCAGCATGAGCTGGCCAACAAAGGCGGGATGGCAGGTCAAGGACGAGAAGATTACGAAGTTAAGGAGAGAAGAATTAACGCTGTGGGAGACCGCTGGGTAATATGCTAAACGGCGAACTTTTGTTTTGGAGGAGTGATTTATTCTGCCATCCTGAGAGGGGCAAGTAATTTATTGCCATTGTTGTCCATATTTGAGCTTAAGATTTAGTTTATATGGATATATCTTGGAATAATGTGGATAGTTTTGTTCATGTATATTGCTGCTATTTTATGTTTTGACAGGGTTGTTTCTTGTTGGCACAGCTCAAGACAAGTTGGGTTCCTTGGAGAGAATGTGTGGTGGTTGAGTGCTTGGGGGGGAAACCATGCTGCGATCCAGGCAGAGAAAGGTAGGGAAATTTTAATGTTCTTGTGGAATAGCCTTTTATTTTGGATGCTGTGGAAAGCTGCGTTGAGATGGTTACATGACTGCAGTATAGGGATGAGGATTGACTTTTTCCAGATATAATGGATTTCGCTGTTACTCCAGGAAAAAGTTGAATATTATAATTATCAGTGACGATGTTCAAGGCTGGGAGTGAGGGGTTGTTTACGTGAATATTTGAGATTTGGTTTAGTCCTGGTGCTTTAAAATGTTTTGTGCTTCTGATTGCTTACTGGATTGTTGGGAGGAGAATGAAGAGAGTGTTTGTGTATTACCTCGAATTTGCGTCTCCATTATTATTATTATTATTATTATTATTATTATTATTATTATTATTATTACTACTACTACTACTACTACTGCTACTACTACTACTGCTACTACTAGTACTGCTGCTGCTACTACTACTACTACTACCTCCATACAGTAATCTTCTCTTTGGGAGGAAGGCCATGCAAGGAGATAAATAATGACGGTCATTCCAAACTTCGCCAGTTGGCCATTTACGATTTTTTGGGCTCCATGAAAGTTCAGAATATCGGCATTAGCCATTTTTGTTGAGTCAGCATACACTGCATTTAAAACAGGCAATTATCGTGTGAAAATAACACTTGCTGAAAAATCTATGGCTTCGATTTAGCAGTAAAGAAGGGAGATATTAAGCAGTTTCTGGAAGACTGTGAATAGATGGACGGCCCTCGATATTGTACTTTGATTATTTTTGGCTAATTCGAAGGATAACATTGTTCAGCAAGTAGTTGATATAATGTCAAAGATATTTTCATCATCCGGATCATCATCATCCGGACCTTCTTTCCCACTGAAGGGCAGGGTGAGGAGTACCAATGTCAGGTAGCCCAAATTTGCCCAATCCAACGGGCCACGCTTCCATTCACTTATCATTCAAGCCCCCTGAATCCTGACTCTATCGGATACGCCAAAAACATTCACCACGTTCTGTAGCTTCACATAAACGTATCCGATTGAGTCAATCCGGAAGCTGTCACGTTAAAAAGGGGTGCCAAAATCCCTGATCATGCACTTCTCCTCACAACATTCATCCAGCCAGCTCGATCTCATGTCAGTTCCCTAGCCCTCACCGACTTCCAAACCTCTCTTCCTCACACACTCATCCATCTGTCTCTCCCCCTTCTCCTTGGCCTACCTCCTCTCTTCCCTCCTGCAAATTCGCTCAAATTTACCTTTTTCACCACTCTATTGTTATCCATTCTCTCCACATGATCATACCATCTCAGTACACTCTCTTCGATTCTGGTGTCCACCGACTTCCTCACTCCACACCTTTCACGAATCACATTATTTCGTATCCTATCCACCCTCTGTACTCCACATACATTCCTCAGCAGTCCCATCTCAGCTGCTGTGACTAATGACTTTTCATTTTCATGCCACACCATAGTCTCACACCCATATGTTAAAGTTGGCACTAACGTTCCCTCATTTAAGCCTCGTGCAGCTGCAACACTCAAGCCTCTGTTTCTTATCAATGCCTTCATTGCATTATTTTCTTTTCTTGCTTGTGTCATCTACTTTCAACTTCTTTTGCACATCTTCCTCTCATTTCCGTCACTGTACCCAGGTATTTGAAATCTCTCTCAAATTCCAGTCTCTCTCCATTCATTGTAACATCACACTGGGAGTCACCTTCTTTCTCTCAATAACCATCACTTTACTCTTTTCTACATTTTCTCTCAAGGCACGACGCTCACAGACATCAGCAAACTCTGCACTAGCCTACCAAGTTCTTGTTCGGTACTTGCAAGCAGTACTGCTTCATCAGAATACAACAAATTTGAGATATTCCATCCATCACCATTCATTACCAACGCCATCCCCCTCTCCATTACTCGTGTTTTTACTTCTCTCATCACCCCATCCATATATATTGAACAACCATGGGGACATCAATCACACGATACTTTTCTATTCTAGGCGAGATCTGTGCTACTACGGCGAAAATTATCAATGCCAATATTCTGAATTTCCTTGTATCCTAAAACTAATAAGCTGTCAGTTAGGTGAGGCTTCAGGATCATGTGATTAGACCTGAAAATGCGACGTGGGATGCAGGCCAAAAACATTTGACGATGATTTTTGAAGCATTGGACGATGATGGAACATCTTTTGGTCTTAGTATATGGCTGCTGACTGCATTTTGAAGCATGGGATGCAGGCTAACCATACCGAATGACCACAGGCTGTCCACAAAAAAATATCATATAACAGGAGCTTGCACTCCACTTTGCGATTTTAGGTTTGAGAATACGACCTTTAGTTATTCGGTGATAAAATGATTGTTTTTTTTTTTTTATTACTATAGTCAGTTTGCGTTCATCTAACGGAACTAGGTCACGCACACACGTAAAATATTATGTCTTGGTCACATGAAACTCATTACAATCATCATCGTCATCATCACCACCACCTTCATTACTACCACCACCATCATCATCATAATCATCATCACCATCATCATTATCATCCAGACCTCCCTTCCCACCCTCAAGGTTAGGTGAGGTAGATGTCCAGGAAACCCAAAGAAAAATAAAAACTTGATATTACTAACCCAAGTCTCCTGATCTGCATGCACTAAACTCCCATTCACTGACAAGCAAAAACAGGAATACTTTATGGGATTGGAAAGGTTAATTCGTCCCTCATCTCTGTGTACCCTTGGCCAATGTACCCAGCTGAAAAGGGTTAGATATGTGAAAGGGGTTAGGGATGTGAAAGGGGTAAGGGATGTGAAAGGGGTTAGGGATGTGAAAGGGGATAAGGATGTGAAAAGGGTTAGGGATGTAGAAGGATGTGAAAAGGGTTAGGGATGTGAAACGGTTAGGGATGTGGAAGGGGTTAGGGATGTGAAAAAAAGTTAGGGATATGGAAGGGGTTAAGGATGTGGAAGGGGTTAGGGATGTGAAAGGGGTTAGATATGTGAAAGAGGTAAGGGGTGGGCAAGGGGTTAGGGATGTGAAAGGGTTTACAGATGTGGAAGGGGTTAGGGATGTGGAAGAGGTTAGATATGTGAAAGAGGTAAGGGATGTGAAAGGGTTAAGGATGTGGAAGGGGTTAGGGATGTGAAAGGGGCTAGGGATGAGTAAGGGTTAGGGATGTGTGTCATGGTAAAATAAATGTGGTGACGAGGGGGGAGGGGGTGAGTGGAATTCCATTTGTCGCAAGGCTATTTGACTCTTTTCTAAATAACTGCAGTTTTGTCTCTCAATTAGGGAGAGATTACATTTTCCCTTCCCTCCCCTCCTCCAAGAGAGAGAGAGAGAGAGAGAAAGGTGTACCACAAATCATGGTAGCAGATTTCTCGGGCTTCAAGAATCCATATGTTTGTCGCTCAGAATATCTATCACACACTGACGACCGATCTGCTCTATCTATCAATAATGCTGCTCCTGAGAAAGATCCATCGTTAGCGTTTAAAGGAGAGAACTATTGATATACCCTGGTTCCAGAGACTTGTTGACAAACAGTTTCCTGAAAACCTTTCCAGCCAGTACCGGTAACAGCACTGATCCTCAAAACCAAGAGTGGGACTTGCACAATACCACAAATGAATCTCTTCGATACCACTCATCTCGGTAAAAACAGACAACAACGAGAGAGAGGAAGCCCCAAATATGCTTCAACTTTACCAGCATCATACGCTGATGAACCAGAGTACCCGGGTCGACAGAAAAGGCAAAACAGGTTGAAATCGCGACTGCAACACCTGTAAGATGGGTAACATTGTCACAGCTACACAAACAGTATGAGTAACCATAACTGACGATCTCGCCATGGCCAGGCCACTTCACCTCAGAGAGAATTCAGCAACGATGACCCCCATTCGTCTCAGCTGTTTCAGTAACTAAGGCAGTCAGTCCTCCTCTGAGTGGCTTTTACTGTTCTGAGCTCCTAAACGATGTGCTCTTCGAAGCTTAAGCCCACTGGTGTATTTCGTGCACAGGCGTCTTCTGCAGCACAGCGATACTCATGAAAAACAGAACTGGGACTGGAGGCTACAAGAGGATGTCGCAGGCCCGTGGCTTCATGTACCAGTGCAGGCCCGAAAGGTTCGCAGAATGGTTTGCCTTACCATCACAAGTGAAGGGACCTCAAAACAAACAACCTGGGAAGGACGCACGACAAACCTTTGGACAGGGGCGGGGGTTCACTGGGCATCAGGTCTTGCCATCCAGGTGAACTACCAACACGGCGAATGAGTTCCATCGACTGTGGTGAATGGCCATTGCTTTAAGTGTCCCTTTGGCATTTGATGAGCATTATTTTTCTTTTGGGGGGAGTTTCTTCACTCTCCTCTTTTAGGGCAAAACCAACGCAGATCTCAGTTTAGTCGCGAAGACGTGACCATGAAACAGGTAGTACTGGATTACATGGCAACAGCAGCACATCAGTGTCTGACCTGACATGGCACGGAAATACACAAACATATTTACATAATGACACATATTCATAAGAACCACACATATGTATACGTACAGAGAGATGACTACAGTAGTACTAATAAACATTCAAAGAACTCACCGTATACGTACAGAAATAATATCACACACACACACACACACAGGAACGTCTGGCAAAACTGATTGACACAGCCTGAGAAAGCCTGCCTGATGGATGTTATGCAATGGAGAGAGAGAAAGAGAGAGAGAGAGAGAGAGAGAGAGAGAGAGAGAGAGAGAGAGAGAGAGAGAGAGAGAGAGAGAGAGAGAGAGAGTAGTGGGATGAGAGTGTGCGAGGTCGGAAAGTGAGAGAGAAAGAACAAAAGCCAGCATTAATCCATCCAAGTGAAACCGAAAGAAAACGAGGATAGCGGGGTGCGATGGGTCTCTCTCTCTCTCTCTCTCTCTCTCTCTCTCTCTCACACACACACACACACACACACACACACACACACACACACATGTAGAAATCATGGAAAAGAAGGAGTAGAAAAGTGGATGTTGGTATGTGAGATTTTTGTGGGATGGATAACACGACTAGATTAACATTTTTGTTAGTGCTCTCTCTCTCTCTCTCTCTCTCTCTCTCTCTCTCTCTCTCTCTCTCTCAGTGTTGGGTTTTTGTCGTGAGGTAATAGTGTCATTGTCAGGCAGTCTTTATTTGCTCTCTCTCTCTCTCTCTCTCTCTCTCTGCCGGGTTCTTTGTCGTGAGGTAATAGTGTCATTGTCAGGCAGTCTTTATTTGCTCTCTCTCTCTCTCTCTCTCTCTCTCTCTCTCTCTCTGCTGGGTTCTTTGTCGTGAGGTAATAGTGTCATTGTCAGGCAGTCTTTATTTGCTCTCTCTCTCTCTCTCTCTCTCTCTCTCTCTCTCTCTCTCTCTCTCTCTCTCTCTCTCTCTCTCTCTCACTGTTGGGTTCTTTGTCGTGAGGTATTAGTGTCATTGTCAGGCAGTCTTTATTTGCTCTCTCTCTCTCTCTCTCTGTTGGGTGTTTTATTTCTGCTTTTTCTTACCTTTAAGCATCAGGATCAAAAATTACAAACGGTTTTTCAGATCAAGTTCTTTATAATAATCCTTTACTTGTAATTTGCTTCTGTCATCGCTACTACAGCTACTTAATCATTGAAAGCAAATTTTCCTGTGATGGAGTTGTGTATAAGAATGCTTGTCTATACGTATGTCTTTAGTCTTAGTGCTTTCCAGTCCTTCACAACCTAGCTCCTATATAATGTTTACAAAACCATAACACCGAATTCCTATTAAATGACAACGGAAGTCAATTCAGTGCACAGTTCTAAGTCAACACTCTTCTTTGACGTTTCTTCCGCAAATGAAAAATAAACGAGATATTGTGGGGTCGTTCATGTGTGCCTGTGTTGGCGATCTGTCAATTTTTTGCCCATTGACACTGGTGGGTTTTTGTTTCCCTATGATGCGTTACGGTCTTATGTGGTATGCCCTTGTTTTCACTGATGCAGTATTGTCTTATGCGGTATGCTCTTGTTTTCGCTGATTTATTATGGACTCATGTGGTATGCCCTTGTTTTCGCTGATGTATTATGGTCCTCATTCTCAGCTAATCAGAGTGCTGGAAGTGTGTCTGTCTCATGTTTTCAACTTTGATATCAGAGTCAAGGTGAACTCCGCCGACCACTAAGAATAAGATTGGAAATTGGTCTCGGTTAGGCTCGAATGACTGGTTCTGGGTTGGGTTACGCTGCGTCTGGGCAGGTTAATACGTAAAATGCTTGAAATTCACTCAGTTTGTCATACTTCTCTTGTCGGAGAGAATGAATGGATCTTGAATTTGTCACTCTGTTATCTTGTTTCTTTTTTTTGTTCTTGGAAGGAACAATATTGTGGGCTCCAGCCCATTGGTTCCTTCTTCCTTGTATTAAAAAAAGTACATAAGGAACAGTCACCACCACCACCACCACCATTACAACCACAACCACCACCACCACCAACAACAACAATACTACCACCAGCAACACTACCACCACCACCACCACCATCAACATCACCATCACCACCAACCACTGCCACACCACCACCACGAACACCACCACCAACCACTGCGACAACACCACACTACCACCAACAACAAAAACACAGCACACTGTACCCAGGTAAAGTAAACTCAGTAATCAGGCTCCACTTCATTGTTTACCTTCTCCACAGCGCCATATTGTTCTCACTCACTCATTCTTCTCCCCATCTTAAATATGACGATAATAATTCACCCAGGGAATAAGATAGTAATCAAGCTTCCTAATAATCCATTTTTAATTAATGTATACCTGTCAGTAACCGTTGATTGCATATTTACACTGAAGCATGTGCCTTTATGAGGGCTGGGTGATTTAGTTAAATAAATGACCCGATAATCAATGTTAATTAGCCCCCTTTAAGTCTTTATCCAAGGGTAAATTGCAGATGATCAACCGCTCTCTCTCTCTCTCTCTCTCTCTCTCTCTCTCTCTCTCTCTCTCTCTCTCTCGTGGTGATGTTGGATTATCAGTATTGTCCTGAGGTACTGAGGTATTGTTTCCACTGTAGTTTTTATCCTCCCATGCACTCTTCTAGCAACTCTTACCCCCCCAGGACAGAAGGAGAGCCTTATTGTTTATTATCACTAATGGTAGCTCCCCTTGCTGCTTGATCTCTGGCAGCCTCCCTATTTAGTCCCTTATCAGTGAGGTCACACTCAACGACCTCGTCCCAGGTTTTTTTCTGTTTACATCTTGCTACCTTTCCCGTAACGTTACAACTTTTCACTTTCAATACCCATTTATCATACTCAATCCTCTCCACATGCCCAAACCATCTTAATCTACCTCTCTTCACCAGAACTCCAGTACACTCCAGTATCATCCAGCATCTTTATTCTTCCTTCTTAAGCATAGCCTCCTCGCCCTCGTATTCAAAGACGCATTGCACATCCACCTAATAATAATCATTGTCATTTCTGTTTGAGCTTGCGAATATCCTTGTCCTTTACTGCCCAGGTCTCACTACCATTCAGCATTACACTCCTAACACATGCTGCATACACAGATTCCTTAGACCGGAGGAAGAGCCCTTTCTGTGTCAGGAAAGGCAACAGCTCCCCGAACTTCATCCAACCACTCCTCACTGTAGTCACAGAGCTAGCTCCAGCGCATCCCCCAGCACATAACATGTCTCCCAAATAACAAAACTCTTCAACACACTCTAGAGACTCACTAGCAAGATCAATCCTTTCAACCCTGACGATCTCCACATGTCCTCCCCGACACATCGCACACATGAAATCAGCATTATCTCGCGGTCTTCCTCTAATACCACTACATCTCTTATGCACTCACTTAACACAAACACTACATAAGATGGAATTACTTTCCACGCCCTTGTAGCAAACCGCACATGGACACTCTTCTTTGACAGTACTGCCACCAGCCCTAGGTAACATCACTTCTGTTATATCTGCATTTACTCCTAAACCCTTGTGTTCCCATACCATCTCTCCACTCCCTAAATCTTTCCTCCGCCTCCCTTTCATTCTTTGCAATCAACACCAAAACATCCGCTTACAGCATCTCCCAGTGGAGTCCATTTCTGAAGTCAGGGGAAAGGGTTTCCAGCACCATAATAAAGAACAAGGGGCTCAAGACTGACCCCTGATGCACACCAACATCCACGGAAAACTCATCACTTAAAACTCCAGTCACTCTTACCTGGGTGCGAGCACCCACATATATAGCCATAACCACTCTAACCAGCCACTCCTTCATCCCAATCTTTCTCATTGCCCACTTCCCCACCTCCTTAGGAACTCTGCCAAAGCTCTTCTCCAAATCAACGGAAACAAAGTACAGATCCCTTTTTTTCCTATATATTTTTCCTGAAGCTTTCTAACAATGAATATGACATCAGTGGTCTCTCTGCCTGGCATTAACCCAAACTGCATCTCATCAATATTTTTACTACTACTACTACTACTACTGCTACTTCTACTTCTTCTTCTTCTTCTTCTTTTTCTTCTTCTTCTTCTCCTCCTCCTCCTCCTCCTACTCCTCCTCCTCCTCCTCCTCCTCCTCCTCCTCCTCCTCCTTCTACTACTACTACTACTACTACTACTACTACTTCTTCTTCTTCTTATCCTACTACTACTACTGCTACTATAATTTGTCGTTGTTGTTCTTGTCGTTGTTCTCGTTGTTGTTGTTGTTGTTGTTGTTGTTATTGTTCTTCTTCTTCTTCTTCTTCTTTTCCTTCTCCTCCTCCTCCTCCTACTACTACTACTACTACTACCACCAATTTTTCTTCTTCTTTTCCACCTCCTCCTCCTCCTCGTAACTACTACTACTACTACTACTGCTGCTACTACTACTACCACTACTATTACTACTACTACTACAACTACTACTACATCTACAGACGCTATTACCACTACTGACGTCATCATCATCATCATCATCATCATCATCATATCTCTACTTTGCACCGCTAAAGGGAGGAAAACAGCCAAGCACAGGAAAAGATAACATTTAAAGCTTCAAGAACTAGAGAATAAAGATTGTTATTTGAACGTTGTTACGCCTCTGTCTACATGCCATTCCAGTCTTTGAAGTTCTCTCTTTCTCTCTCTCTCTCTCTCTCTCTCTCTCTCTCTCTCTCTCTCTCTCTCTCTCTCTATCTATCTCTCTCTCTCTCTCTCTCATCTTGATTTATTTTATAGTCTGTTCCTCCTCTCTCTCTCTCTCTCTCTCTCTCTCCCCTTTCTCTGCCTCTTCCTCTTCCTCTTTTTCTGTCTCCTCGTTCTGCTTTTAATCTCTCTCTCTCTCTCTCTCTCTCTCTCTCTCTCTCTCTCTCTCTCTCTCTCTCTCTCTCTCTCTCTCGCAATCTTCCTTCCATCACAGACTCACTAGTTATCCAACCATGCTTTCGACTTTCTCTGTTCCCTCCCACTCTCCAATGCACTAACTCTCTTATCAGCAACTTACTCGTACTCGTGTTCCATCTCAGACAGAGCTATGTCATTCTTAGCACACTTTCATCACCCGCCGCGATAGCCGAGTGGTTAGGACTGTTGTGGCAGATTTATTTCTGTCTGACCATGATCCCTAACTCCTTTCAGTTCAGTGCGTGGCAATGCGTAGTCAGACTGGAGGATAAATTTGACTAGTAACCAAGGAGACTTCATCCTACTACATATCTAAGGTCCATCGAATTTTATACAAGCACAATTTAATATACAGGTTATGAAAGCTTTTTAGTTCCCATAAACGAAAGCGAACCAGCTATTGTCACAACCTGCCTGCTTCTTTTGTTTATACTATTTTTACTCTAACTTGGTCTAAAATTGCATTCTCTCCATTATATATGCTGAGTTATAACAATAGAGTAACACCAGAATATGCTGCTTGTCACGAAGAAGTGCTATGGAAAGGATGTAGAGCCATACCAGTGTCTTTTTCTACCACTGAGCTACGTGAAATAACCAACAAAAGGACGAAAATCTGGACTGAGTTGGGGTAAAAAGAGTATTACGTCCATCCACCCTCTGTGTGGTAAATTGGTAACCGGAGTAACTGCAGTAGGGTAACACGTGGGGCAGTAACTGTGGTAACCTTGTACCCCGGAACAATAATTGAACAATCTTCCAAAGGCTGAAAGGCCAGAGTTATACAATTACATCTGTTCCGGATCATGGCGTTTTTAACCAACTTCACCCTTCCCTTCTGTTGTCCCTTTTCATCGTCTCAACCCGGCGCTGTAAATTATATTGTCACTTGTCTTCAGACGGTATTACATGGTGTAAAAGAGACCTGAACTGGATGCACGAGTCTTATATAAGGTGACCCGTAAATAGCGCTCCAAATGAAACTGACTTGGCTGTGTTTTATGTATTTCGGAGACGGCTCAGTCGGCTAATGTGGGCGTGTTTGTGGCAGTGGGAATAAGAGACAGATTCTGGTACCAATGTGCCGTTCCCACAACACACAAGACGGAGCCTGGATGGGTCGTGAAGTGTTATGCTGTATATATGGACCACCCTATATAAACACATTCATATTCTAGTGTAAATCTATTGCTATGACTCAGCATTCAAAATGGAGTGATGGCAATTTTAGGCCAAGTAAGAATGAAAAGACAACAGTAACTTCCTCCTCACAAACTTACCAACCTCTTCCAACACTGAATCAAAGAACCCAGAATTTTCCACCACTTAAAGCCACTGTCAGCCATGAAAATCAAAACATTGTGAAAAATAAAAGACACTTAATCACCTCCATTTTTTGACGTTTACTCCTATGACAAAAAGAAAAAAAGTAAAAGCATACCAATCTTTTCCATCAGTGCAAATGAGAACTAAAATATTTTCAGCATTTAGACCTAATATCAGTTATGAAAATTAAAACATTATTATGGAAAAACTAAAGCCAGTCAGCTCCATATTTTTTCACTGCTATAAAAAAAAAAAAAAAAAAAAAAAGACAGTAGGAAGCATACCAACCTTTCCCATCAATGCAACAAAGAGATAAAAATTTTCTACTATCTAAAACTAGTATCAGTTATGGAAATGAAAACACCATTACGAAATAAAAGTCCATTATTCAACCCGACTTCCTGTCATTAATTTTGGTGATGGATGACAGTGGCGCGGCTTTGAAATGTGTTGGTGGATGAGAGGAGGCAGGGAACAGCGCGTCATAATGGCATTTCCGGGGATCATTTGGCACTGATTATGGCTTCCAACAAGTTAATGAGAGCTGAGTGAGCCGATTAAAGAGAGAAAGAGAGGTTGGGGAATATGTGGACAGGGAGGGGGACTGAGCAGAAAGCAGTGTTTTTGAAGAGAAAAATAAATACTGATAAAGTAACGATCAATGATAATGGAAAAATGCAATAACTTTGTGAGGATGAGGGGTGGAGAGAAGGAATAAAGGAGGAAGAACAGAGAAACAGGGAGATGGGGGGGGGGGATCTGAGAAAGAGTGAGGCAGAGAATAAGAATAAGGATTTGAATTTACTATTAATGAGCTTAACATCTATGTACACTTGCGGAGGATAATATTAGTCCACTTTTTAGCTAAATAATTATTGAAACTTCCTTTGTGTTCTGGAAAAGTTGTTGGGGTGTAGAAATATTATCAACATAATTCGAATGCCATTGCTCACCGTTTTGCTATTTGTCTATTCGCAATGGAGTACCGATGGAGATAGTCGCCTTCACTCGGTGGCGCCGATATAGCCAGGCGGCGGAACTGCCCGGTTATGCAAACGTCCCTCAGCTCCCTCCTTAACCCCCAAAAGGAGGCCAAAGACTAAGGAAAAAGAGCCGAATATTTGCTGTTGCCCTGTGAACTTGATCTTTGAGTCAATTTTTTTTGCCTGACCCTTAACATTTCCACCAACTTTGGTTCACATTTTATCAGAAGTGTTTGAGTTGACATTGCCTGGTGACCTTGATATTTGACCTCTCCCTGTGACCTTGACCTTTGGTTGTTCTCATTCTTTATTTTTTCTTCTTGAACTCTTCAGCAAATTTTAATCTACATCCAATAAAAACTGTTTAAGTTGACCTTACCATGTTACTTTGACCTTTGACCTATTGTTCTTAAAAAACAGAAGATCAGTCTCTTGGGTGATCCTCAACTCATCCATCAGGTTTGGTTCAGATCAGACCAAAACTGTGTTATTTATGTTCACACATAGACACAAGGAATGAACTTTGAATTTACTCCTTAACCTTGACGTTTGACGGATTGTTCTCAAAATTATCCCCTTTGTCCTTGTCTGACCCTTAACACTTCCATCTTTTGGGAACTTCAGACTAGCTCAGTTTCGGTGATACTGTTGAAACTGATGGCTTTGGATATGTCTTTCAATAAAAGAGGTGATCATAATCCATATACTGAGATACAGAAACCATAAATTATACATCACTACAGATAGGGGATTAAAGTACCATAAGTTCCTTCACTCCTGTACTAATATAACTCGTCTACTTCAACCCGACGGAAATCTGAATCCTTACAACTTAGGTGATGGGCAAATGTAGAGAGAGGAAGATTTATTTGACTAATCTAGTTTTATTCTAACTTTTCCTAAAATTGCCATCTCCCCATCTTGAAGCTGAAGGGAAACAATACATTAACATTCGATAATAATGCCAGTCACGAAGAAGTTCTATAGAGAGATGTAGAGCCGTAGTATTGCCTAGCTTTCACTGCGTTGCGTGAAATTAGATGCGACAGAATGAAACTCTGGGCCAAGTTAAGGACAAAAAACTATAATAGCCAAGAAGAATGACTGTTACTTTATAACTATGGGTAATTGAGTGTGGGAGTGACCCAATTTTTCCAGCTTAAAACGAAAAGACTACAGTTACTCATGATTACCAAGGACTCGCAGACACACGCAAAAACTGACTGGCTGAAAGTTTTATAGATGGGAATCCGGATGAGTTATTTATTTATTTATTTGTTTATTTATTCATTTTACTGTAACTCCGTATCTACTCTTCTATCGGTCGACTTGTTTACTTCATATTTTCAAACCCATTCTACTGTTTCTGCTTCTTCTTCTGCTTCTTCTTCTTTTTTTTCTTCTTTTTCACCATCTCCTCCTCCTCTTTCTCCTCCTCCCCTTCTCCTTCTCCTCCTCCACCTCTTCTTCTTCTTCTTCTTCTTCTTCTTCTTCTTCTTCATCATCATCATCATCATCATCTCCTTCTTCAGCATTATCATCATCATCTCCTTTTCTTTTTCTTCATCTTCGGATGTTAGAGGTGTAAGGCTGAGAGGAAGACCACGAATAGGATGGATGGACAGTGTAAAGAGAGCGTTAGATGCGAGAGGGATGTCTGTAGAGCAAGGAAGAGTGGCTGTGCGTGGTAGGGATGACTGCAGAGAAATTGTGAACGAATGAATGGTGATGCAGTCCTGAGGGGATACTCTCCCTCATTTGGTCTGATCAGTTTTTGATCATGTCAGGTGAGGGTGTGGGGATGGGTCCATTATGATGTGGCAACAGAAGCCTAAACCAGCTCTGCTATCGGGCCTTGCTGCGGATGTCACTGATTGCACTTGCCAGTTGACCCTCGTGTAGTGTGGTGCGGTGATGATCTGTCCCTTCCTCCCCTTGGGACTAAGATATAAGTAAAAGTGCTTGTGTGTGAATGAGTAAATTGGGAGAGTGTCGGCCTGTCTCGGCGACCCCTCTACTGGGGGAAGCAGCCTTGGTATATACAGTAGATAAATAGATGGATGGATCTTCATCTTCTTTTTGACTGCAAGATCTCATCGATTAGCCCACTGCTCCGCTTCTTGCTTCCCAGGTATGATATTGGAGGACAACAACAAGATATCCACTCCAGCTGCTCTTATCCTTTACTATGTGTATAAAATTAATGTTTACCAAGGCTTCTCAGCGCTGGAGGGAGAGAGGCCTTCACGTGGTGGCACCGATATAGCTAAGCCGCTCCACTGCCCAGTTAAACAAACGCTGCTGTTAGAGAAGGGCAAATTCACCCTGCAGTCTACTGGGTTCAGACTTTTGATGAAGCTGTGACTACAAAGTATTACTACGACCAATGTTTCTCACTTGTATTGCATTACTCTGCCTGGCATTTGTAACAAAAGCGTCTTCCTCCCCATCGCTTTCATAGCACCAGCCACCTCTTTCATCAACAGCCATGGTATTTAGACTAATTCAGGAGTTTAATGAAAATGGAGAGTTACACAGATGCTTTGATTTCTGTAACAATGATATAACAGAAAATGGAGAAAAAATTTCCTCGTAGAGTATACCCCAAACCTTTTCCAGCCCAGATGATGGCCAGTTATAGATAGATCTGATGGCGATTATGGCTAGTAACCAAGAAGGCTGATTCCTTTCTCATAACTAAGCACTCACTGAATTTCATGCTACCAGCCAAGACAGAAATAAAGTTAAAGTAGCGATTCAGTTCCGTCAAGTACGAACAAACCGACCTCAGAGTGTTTGCCGGACCTTCCCAGGGGCCGGCCTATGAACGGCCCTGTCTCTGAGTTACTTAAATTACCTACGAGTGTGACATTAGTCTGAACATACGCCAGCCAACCCAGTACCGCAACACCAACGCAGTCAGCAGTCATAGATCTCCCTTTAACGTTCTGTTTATGGTCTCCAGATACATAATATATATATATATATATATATATATATATATATATATATATATATATATATATATATATATATATATATATATATATATATATATATATATCGCAAATAATACAGCTTTAAAGAAGTCAGGAAAATGAACACAAACAAAAGTGAAAATGTTTTCAGCCTGTAGGCCTCCGTCCAAGCCACGCATGTCCTGCTCTTTAATGGAGACCTGTGGCATGTTCCAGCAAGCCATGCATCTCTCTCTCTCTCTCTCTCTCTCTCTCTCTCTCTCTGTGTGTGTGTGTGTGTGTGTGTGTGTGTGTGTGTGTGTGTGTGTGTGTGTGTGTGTGTGTGAATTTAGAACTGAGTGAAGGGTATTAGCTGCTCCTCTCTCTCCCTTTCTCCTTCCCTAACCAAACCTAATTAATTACAAGCAACTCTATAAAATAAATATACTTATGTAGCTTAGTCATGCCATTTGAAGGGTCCAGCAAACACAAACACTCCTCTAAGCCTCTGTACAATGAAGTTTAAATAGTTTACTGAAGGCGTATCAAAGGCATGTATAAAAGTAACGAGAGCTTGCCAGACTAATTCTACGGTGTTCCAGCGAGCTAAAAATTTGCTTAATTAGTTTGGAATACTAGACGTGAGTTATATGATGGCACTGCGTGAGCCAAAGGTGAAAGGCAGTGAGTGGATGAGTGAGATGTGTGATGTGTGAGTGGGATGTGTGTACGAATGGGATGTGTGAAGTGTGTAGAGTCAGGGATGAGCTCTCGTTGGCCTAAAGAGGGAGTTGGTTTGTTGATGATTCATGTCTAGGCTTTGTATAGCTTCTCGATGTGAGGTTCATGGATTATTTTTTTCTATTCTTTCCTCTGCAACTCTATGTAAAAAAAGGACAATTGTTGACATATAAATAAAAGAAGTTAATAATTATATCGTAAAAAGATGCCTGGCACAATGATCTTGCCTTCTGTGTCAGTAGTCGATAGCAAAAAAAAAAAAAAAAAAAAAAAAAAAAAGTCTGGCAAAAGGAAATGCAACAGCAGTTTTTCAGATAATGTTAATTTTCCTTCACAGACTACATTCTTGTCGAATATATATTTTTTCTGTCTGCAATGAAATTTCCATGGCAGTTTCTCTATGCTGCATGGAGGTCCTTCTTTCTTTTTCCTACCGGTTTTGGCTGGAGGGTTTGGTGGGCGGGGAGCGCTATTTTGCTTTGCTTTCATTATCATCAGCTTATAGAATTAGATATAGCCACAGAAGTGAATAAAAACAAATGTATGAATCAAAGGTGTCTGTATGTCCAGTATAAATATGTACACTCAGCAGCAAAAGTCCTGTCACCTCTCCTACTTCTCTCTCCATGAGCTTTGAAAACTGATGACTCTACAGCACCTGACACTGCTTACTTTATTTGGCCATAGATCAGTGTCATCTGTGTCATATGCTTCAGATTCAAGACACTAATTTTCAAAGACCGTAGACAGAACAGCAGGAGAGATAACGCGGCTTTAGCTGGTGATGGTACCCTGGTCACTTCCCAGGCACTTACCTACTCTTAATCTTATTCTGCCCCACATATGATAGTCGCCAACAGTGCAGCATATTCTCTCTCTCTCTCTCTCTCTCTCTCTCTCTCTCTCTCTCTCTCTCTTAACAGATTTTTAATATCCAGTATCTCCTAATCTAAATAATACGTCTGACTATCAAAAAAACACAACATATAAAGGAATAATCAAACATAAAAGCCTTTAGTCCATCCCTAGCCATCCATCACCCGCTTCACGCTCACCTCCGCCACAGACTGCTCTCCGCGAAGGGAAAATGTTTATATTCTTCTGTTTCTTGTTCGTGTTTGTTTTCTTCTCATTCTTCTTACCAAAGCTCTGTGCCACCTCTCTCTCTCTCTATTTACTGGGCATGTTATTTCGAGACGCTTTCCCAGATTTCTTTATTATTATTCATGTTATTATTATTGTTGTTATTATTATTATTATTATTAGTAGTAGTAGTAGTAGTATTAGTATTATTATTATTTTTATTAATATTATTGTTGTTGTTTTTACTACTACTACTACTACTACTACTACTACTACTACTACTACTACTACTACTACTACTACTACTACTACTACTACTACTACTACTACTACTACTACTACTACTACTACTACTACTACTTTTACTTCTATTTTTACTACTATTACTGCTATTGCTGTTAAGGCTTTGATTGATTTTAGAGCCCCCAAACTATACAAACACTATTTATAGCTAGACTCCTTAATCTCGTAAGGGGTGACCACAGACAAATCACCTGCATGTCGCCCTGTCTCCTGCCATTTCGCTACCCTCACCCGAACTTTCACTCTGTCTCATGTACAGTCAGGGAAAGTTCCGCATTACCCACTGTTCGGAGCATTGGTGGTCGACATTTAGTCATGAAGCAGCAGCCAGACCCACATGTCTGGTAACTGTGAGTGGGAGGGAGGGTGGCCGGGGGTGGGAGGGTTTGAAGAGTTGCTCCTAGTATCAGTACATGTTTACTGTCAAAGGTATGCTTCTATTCCTTCGCTTTGTAATGTTCGATGGGAATGATTGTTACGGCAACCGATCTTATAATTAGGACTTCCCTTGTCAATCTGTCTAAAGGAAAACGAAAAATCTGCTAATCGCTCATATAGATTGTTTTATTATTATTATTATTATTATTGTTATTATTATTATTATTATTATTATTACACACTGCCTTAGACTCTAAGTTCGAGATGAATAATTACCAGCATAACTCTAAGGTCGAGATGAATAATTACCAGCATAACACTGGAAATGTTTGCAGGCGGATGTTTATAGTTGGATGACAATGGGTAAATAAATAAATTTATAAGAATTTACATACAGACATAGAGAGAGAGAGAGAGAGAGAGAGAGAGAGAGAGAGAGAGAGAGAGGGATAGATAATACAGAGGTTTTGTTTTAGAGTCAACACATTTTACGGGTGTACAGTATGTTATATCGTTACGAATATCTCCTGGGGAAACGTCTCATATTAAAGTCGAGAGGGAATAAAAGCATTCAAACCTCTGTCCGGACCCAGCAAACTTCCATAACTTTCCTGACAACACTAACTCTACAGACATCTTCGTAATCTTTTTCAAATAATGCTAGCATTATAATGTCATCTATCCTTACTAATGTACCGGTAACTCAAACACACCGTCCAAGTCATACACTGCAGACCTACACGTAATTCTCAATCTATCACTAAACCCTCCTTTGCCCCCAATCCCCCGCCTCCCCCTCCACACTCACAATTACCAGTCATATGAGGTCTGGCTGCCTCTTCACATTCACCTGTCTCACACCAGTGCTTCGGGAGGTGGGTAATGCGGAACTTTCCCCGACTGTACCTCTCTACTTCACCCCTCTATCTCATCTTCTGTCTTTCCCATCCTCTCTCCCTCTCCACGTCACTCACATTCACTCTCCTTGTTAGTCTCTCGCTCTCCATCCTCTCCACATGGCCAAACAAAAGGTGTAACCACAAAATTCACCCCAGCAAAACCACTCTTCACCCAAACAATCTTTCTCATACAGACACAGGATGAGTATTATTCTGCTTCAAATCCTGCAGCAGTACGGAGTGAGTAGGGTTCGAACGGCCCCTCTAGCCTGTTGGTTGTCCTGGTTCGTTCGTTGCATAAAAGTTGCTAATAGAAATGTTTATATTGCATCTCTCTCTCTCTCCCTCTCTCTCTCTCTCTCTCTCTCTCTCTCTCTCTCTCTCCGGCAAGGAACAATTTGCGGGCTTCTGGCTTCTGGTTCCTTGTTCCTTGCATAAAAAGAAGAAATACGGATAAGAAGCATAGTTATGAAAATGTCATCAGATTTACTCTCAAATATCGACTCTAGTCTGGAAATCCTTCTTAAGCCCTTCAGTACGATGACGCCTTTACTTATCCTGTTCCTGCTACAGTTAGACTCTCTCTCTCTCTCTCTCTCTCTCTCTCTCTCTCTCTCTCTCTCCCCCCCAGACGCCTCTGTCCTTAAGGAGTGGCCACTGATAAATCGCCTCCATGTCGCTCCCTCCCTCCAGGTCACCCCCCTTCCTCATATATCTCTCCACTCCATCCCTGCATCTCAGCCTTGGTCTCCCTCGCATCCTCTCCCTCTCCAAATCATTCACATAGACTCTACTACTCAATCTTTCATTCTCCATCCTTTCCAATTAATTCCTTCATGTCATCCTTGGTCTCCCCCTCCTACATTCCTCATCCACCTCACTCACGTTCTTCTAGTCAATCTCTCATTCTTCATCCTTTCCACTCCATCCCTTCATCTCATCCTTGGTCTCCCTGTCATCTTCTCCCCCTCATCCTCACTCACGTAGACTCTTCTCGTCAATCTCACATTCTCCAACCTTTCCATTCCATCCCTTCATTTCATCTTTGGTCTCCCTCTCCTACACTCCCCACCCATCTCACTCACGCTCTCCTAGTCAGTCTCTCATTCTCCATCCTCCACATGACTTACGATCGAGGAAAATCCTCTAATACGTTTCAGGTAACATTAATGTGTAGGAGGCTAAGACACGAATGAATATGTGTGTGGATGAGTAAATTGGGAGTGTGTCGTCCTGGCTCGGCTACCCTCCTTTCTTTGGGGGAAGCAGCCTATGTATACTGTATAGATAGATTGATAGGTGATTTAATTGTAATGCTGCTGAGGGAGATATAACACAGGTGCATATCGTCACCCTCATCAAGAAACCGCCTAAGTCATTTTTCGGTGATTTCTGGATTTTTGCCTAAATCAATTCTTTCTCACGTGGCGCACCAATTGGTATAGCTGCCTTGGCCAGGTCTAGGGTGTGAGTGGTCTAAAATGCACCTCAAGTTTCTCCCTAAGTCATTAAAAATTAAGAAAATGAGAGAGCTTTTTTTTTTATTTCCCGAAAAGTAGAAAAAACGACTTAGGCATTTTCTTTATAAGGGTGACGATATGGAACTGAGAGCCAAACCTCTGACATTCAAGATTATTTCTGCTCAAGTTGCCAGCGAGTGTCATTTGAAGAACAATGTCTGTATTAAAAAAAGAAAAAATAAATAAATTGCGAGACATCACCAATTAGGTAAAATATACACTTGGGAAACATTATTAATGACAGTGAGAGTGTCCTTATTAAATACTTATGTGTTTGTGATATTCCTCTCCTGCTTTCTTTGGCCCGGATCTCTTGTCTTCGTCCTCACGCTCTACCGTCACTCATGTCTTATTGCTAATATTGAAAAGGTAGGTGGGGACGCTCACCATCCACTCACCCGATGAAGTGTTGCTCTCGGGTGACTGCCTTTTTCTCAATGTGCTTGGTCAGATGGAGGGTTGCAACAGCGTAGAGCTGCCTATGTCTACTCTAGCTTGGCCTAAAATTGCCATATCTCCACCTTCAATGAGGAGTTGTAACAATAGATTAACACTAGAATATGATGCTAGTCAAGAGAAGGTGCTGTGGAAAGGATGTAGAGCTGTGGTAATGTCTTTTTCTGCCCCTGAGCTATGTAAAATGACCTACAAAACGACGAAAATCTTGGTCATTTAGGGTAAAAACAGCCTAGTCTGGGCGAATCTCGGCTCTCGATTGTCAAGCATTTCACAACAATCGTTCTTTATACATAGAAGATTTTGTAAACTCAGTATCTCTCTCTCTCTCTCTCTCTCTCTCTCTCTCTCCCTTATCAGTCACTGGTGTCTTCATATTTTTCACATATATCACAATGTTGTTCTTTGCCTATCCTTGCTTCTTCTCTGTAACTCTAAAAATCACCTCTCAGTTTTCCTCCATGTTTATCCTTTGAACTTTTCTGTCACTTACAGCACTACTTACGGAAAATATACCTTGATAATGATATATTATTGTGAGAATGTTTAGCTTTGGATCTCACTTGGTTCCTTCCCAGATATAGGCAAGGAACCTGGCTTCATGATTTTGGTATGATGTTTCTATTTCAACAATTCACGGCCCTTTACAATAATAATAATAATAATAATAATAATAATAATAATAATAATAACGACAACAACAATAATAATAATAATAATAACAATAATCGCAATAGTAAAAATAATAACAGTAATAACTGGAAAGCACTCAGAAAGCGCACACCTCTGCCAATGCAATTGTCATTAAAAAAGATCCGGATCTGGAACCGTGGAGATATTGTGAGGATAATAAAGGATCCTGATCCCACCCCCCCAAATTCAATCAATTCTTGCTTGACCCATGGCCCACTCTTCCACAAAATTTTATGGAAATGAATTGAGAAATTTTGGAGATACTGTGAGGGACACATAGGATCCTGATCCGGATCCACCCCCAAATTTAACCAATTCTTCCTTGGCCCATGGCCCACCCTTAAACAAAATTTCATTTAAATTCATTGAAAATTTTTGGAGATATCGTGTGGACAAACAAACAAACATACAAACATAGGTGGATACATAACCTCCTCCAGCTTCGCTGGCGGAGGTAACTAGAACGCGTAATAATGGCCAAAGCCAGTTTTGATAAAGAAAAACTTCCCACAGTTATTGCCTACGAGAAACCGAGCTATAAAGGGACCTTGAAGTCAAGGTCATTGACCTTCTGCATGTCATTTTAGGTCATCATGCTCTATAAGTCGTCCAAGTCTGGTGGCTATAGCTGTATTCTTTCATTTAAAGTCAGGTGGCTTCACTGTTTTCCAGAGTAGTCCACAAGTTTGGACCACAGGAGATCTCAGAGAATAATGGTCCGATCTGGACTAAATTGAGCACTGCATTCTGGCCATGTCACAGGTATATGCCAAAAAAAAAAAAAAAAAAAAAAAAAAAAAAAAATCAGCCCTCTAACTTACGTGGTTCTTGAACTTTAGAATCACTTTTGTTCTAGATCATATCTGAGTTCCGTTATTCGGATCAGGAGGATAATTGGTCAGATAGCCAACCAGTACTAAAACATGGCAAAGAATGAAGGCTGTAGCTCAAATAGTATGCGAATGGCTGCGATTTAGATCTTTTGGAGAATAACAAGAAAGCGCTCAGAAAGCACTTACCGTCGCAAATGCCATTGCTAATAAAAAGGATCGGGATTCGGATGTGGAGCCGCCCCCAAACTCAATCAATTCTTTCCTGGTCCATGGCCCACCCCTCCACAAAATTTCATTGAAATTCATTGAGAACTTTTGGAGATATTGTGCGGGATACTCCGGATCCGGATCTGCCCCAAAATTTATTTATTTATTTATTTATTTATTTTTTTTTTGGCCCATGACCCACATTCCTACAAACTTTCATCAAAATACGTTCATTACTTTTTGAGTAACCCTGATGACAGACAGACAAACAAATAAACAAACAAACCAACGCGAGGTGAAACATAATTTCCATGGCGGAGGTAATAAGAGTAATATTGAGCAAAATAAGAACTGCCCACAGGGATGCGGAAAGTAGTAGTAGTGGTGGTGGTAGTAGTAGTAGTAGTAGTAGTAGTAGGAGTAGGAGGAGGAGGAGGAGGAGGAGGAGGTGGTGGAGGAGAAGAAGAAGAAGAGAAAGATGAACAACAACAAGAACAACAACGACAACAACAACAACAACAAGTAATAGTAGTAGTAGTAGTAGGAGGAGGAGGAGAAGGAGGAGAAGAAGAAGAAGAAGAAGCAGTAGTAGTAGTAGTAGTAGTAGTAGTAGTAGTACCGTAGTTGTAGTAGTAGTAGTAGTGGTAGTAGTAGTAGTAATAGTAGTAGTAGTAGTAATTATTACATCCTCTAAGGAGGCTATGTTTTACCTCGCGTTGGTTTGTCTGTCTGTCTGTCAGCAGGATTACTCAAAAAGTTATGAACGGATTTTGATGAAATATTGTAGAAGGGTGGGCCATGGACCAAGGAAAAAATTGTTACATTTTTGGACCCATTTGGTTCCGGATCCGGAGTATCCCGCACAATATCTCCACAAGTTATCAATGAATTTCAATGAATTTTGTGGCAGGGTGGGTCGTGAACCAAGAATGAATTGATTAAATTTTGGGGCGGGATCCGGATCCGGATCGTTTTGAATGGCAGTGGCACTGGCAGAGGTATGCGCTCTCTGAGCGCTTTCTAGTTTCTTATTACATCTTTGCATTCAAGATGGATAGCTGATAATTAACGATTGAGAGCAGGTAATGGTAATGGTGTAGAGATGACGTAAAATTGTGGAAAAAATACTTGATAACTAAAAAAAAAAAAATCCATATATATATTTCTCTCTCTCTCTCTCTCTCTCTCTCTCTCTCTCTCTCTGAACTTGTTTTGACCGATGATAGTGGAGGTATTGATATGGTTTCTGACAATCAAAACAACGTCAGGTTTTGCTGTACCCGTGAAAATTACAACTCTAGCCAAAATACAATGATAATGTAAAATGAAGGATCATTTTGACTGAAATATTATGCCACAACTGACTGAAAGGTAATATGACCCAGTCCAATGCTGAATGAAAAATAATTGTAATACAGATTGAAATATAATGCGAATATTGACAAAAATGAGTACCACTGACAAAAAAGAAGGCGATGATTTTGAAAGTTGATAACATGCCTAGACTACGAATACCCATAAGTAAGTCATATTTTAAGAGGAAGAAAAGGCATATATATATTACAATTAGACTGATGTGAGGTTTGTGAGAAAATGAGTCTCATAATGTACTTGTAGCCTAATGGTTATTATTATTATTATTATTATTATTATTATTGTTATTATTATCATTATCATTATTACTATTATTATTATTATTATTATTATTATTATTATTATTATTATTATTGTTATTATTATTATTGTTGTTGCTATTATTATAAATCTTATTCTTCTCCTTCTTCTTCTTAATATTATTATTATTATTTTATCACCACTACTACTACCACTGTCACTACTACTACTACTTCTACTAGTGCTATTACTACTACTACTACTGCTACTAAAGTAATAATAATTATAATAATAATAAAAATAATGATGCAAATAATAATAGTAATAATAATAATAATAATAATAATAATAACAAAAGCAATCATGGAAGTAATAATAATAATAATAATAATAATAATAATAATAATAATAATAATAATAATGATAATAATAATAATAATAATAATAATAACAATAATAATAATAAAAATAATAATAATAAAATAATCCATCCATCCATCCATCATCCAATCCTACGTTGTCCCGTGAGGAGCGTAGGAGCCCTGGGCTAGGCAAGTTGGTCCTGACATTTAAGACGAGAGTGATCAGCCTCACTCATCCCTGAGTGGCATTACATGAACAATAAACCCCAACCATCCCCTGGATATAAACCTTCACCGGCTCAATCCGACTGGAGCGCCTTAATTACCCACTAAACCACCAGGCGCCATAATTTGGTTATATGGTTACCACTCAGCGTAGTAAATGGTTTCCTGGTATACAGGAAACCATTTGGCTTGTCACTCAGTGTAGAGTCACCCATAGGCAGAAGGAAGAGGAAAGAATGAAGGAAAGAAAGATAGATGGAAGGAAAGAAGGATGGAGGAGAGGACAGGGCAGACACCCGAGAGCAGCACTACATTGAGTGAGTGGATGGTGAGTGCCCCCACCTACCATGTAATAGTAATAATAATAATAATAACAATATAACAATATTTTTCTCTTTGAAAGTTGGGTTGAAACAGGGATGTGTCATGTCTCCATGGTTGTTCAATCTTTACAAGGATGGGGTAATAAAAGAGGTACAAGGTAGGGTCGTGGATGTTGGAGTGGCCCTGGTGAGAGAGGATAGTGTCTGGAAACTCCCTGTACTGTCGTTTGCAGATGATACTGTGTTGTTGAGTGAAGACGAAGGGGAGCTGCAAGGCTTGGTGGATGAGTTTGGGAGACTGTGTAAGAAACGGAATCTAAAGGTGAATGTAGGGAAGAGTAAAGTGATGGTCTTTGAGAGAGGTGAAGTCAGTGAATGTACAGCGAGGTTGGATGGTGAGGAATTGGAAAATGTGAGTACGTTTAAGTACGTTGGTAGTGTGATGAGTAAGGATGGAGGTTTGGAGGGTGAAGTGCGTGAAAGGGTACAGCAGGGAAGAAAGGTTGCTGGTTCCTTGAAAGCAGTGATAAGAAACAGGGAAGTGAGCATGCAAGTGAAAAAGTTACTAAATGACAGTATTGTGATACCAACTCTAACGTACGGAAGTGAAGCTTGGACGTTGTTGGAAGGACACAAGTCAAGAGTGAGAGCAGTGGAAATGAGTTATTTAAGAGGAGCCTGTGGAGTCACATGGAGAGACAGGCTGACGAATGAGGATATAAAGGAGCGTTGTGGTGTTGATGTGGATGTGATAGGAAGCGTTATGAGGAACACAATGAGGTGGTTTGGCCATGTGGACAGGATGCAGGGTGAAAGACTGACGAAGAGAGTGTATGTGAGTGAGGTGGAGGGGGGAAGAGGGAGGGGGAGGCCGAGGATGAGATGGAGGGATGGGGTGGAGAGGTATATGAGAGAGGGGGGTGTGAGTTGGGAGCAGGGCAGTGAGATGGCGGGGGACAGGGCGACTTGGAGGCGATTTGTTTGTGGCCACCCCAAACGGGATTGAGGCGTCTGGCAATAGATAGATAGATAGATTATTATTATTATTATTATATTATTATTATTATCATTATTATTATTATTATTATTATTATTATTATTATTATAGTAATAATAATAATAATAATAATAATAATAATAATGGCCATCATGAAAATAATAATAATAATCATAATAACAATAATAATAATAATAATAATAAAATCTATCTATCTATCTATAGCCCGACGCCCTAATCCTGCAAAGGGTGGCCGCAGACAAAACGCCTCCAAGTCACTCTGTCACCCACCATTTGACTCCCCTCCCCCCAACTCACCCCCCCCTCCCTCATATACCTCTCAACTCCATCCCTCCACCTCATCCTCGGTCTACCCTTCCCTCTCCCTCCCTCCACCTCACCTACATACACCCTCTTAGTCAGTCTTTCATTCTCCATCCTCTCCACATGTCCAAACCACCTCAGTGTATTTCTCCTAATCTTTTCAACCACATCCACATCTACCCCACAACGTTCCTTCACTTCTTCATTCGTCAACCTGTCCCTCCATGTCACTCCACATGCTCCTCTCAAGTAACTCATTTCCACTGCTCTCACTCTTGACTTGTTCCCCTCTTGCAAGGTCCACGCCTCGCTTCCATACGTCAGGGTAGGGATCACAATACCATCATGCAGTGACTTCTTAACTTCCATACTCACCTCCCTATTTCTCATCACTGCTTTCAGTGTGCCAACAACCTTCCTTCCCTGCTGTACCCTTTCATGTACTTCATCCCCCAAAGTTCCATCCTTACTCATCACACTACCCAAGTACTTGAATGCACTCACATTCTCCATATCCTCACCATCCAACCTCACTGCACACTCTGTGACTTCATTCCTCTCAAACACCATAACTTTACTTTTGTTTACATTAACTTTCAGCTTCCTCCTCCTACACACTGTCCCAAATTCATTCATCAAACCTTGCAACTCCCATTCATCTTCACTCAACAATACTGTATCATCAGCAAACAGCAACACCGGAAGCTTCCAAATCTCACCTCATTCATTAGGGCCACCCCCACATCCACTGCCCTACCTTGTACCTCCTTTACGACCCCATCCATATATATATTAAACAGCCATGGAGACATTACACACCCCTGTTTCAGTCCCACATTGAGATCAAAGAACTCACTCAGCTCACCATCCACTCGCACCGTAGCCCTAGCTCCCTCGTACATACTCTTCACAGCACTCAACAATTTCCCCTCCACTCCATATATTCTTAATACCTTCCACATACCTTTCCTATCTATTCTGTCATAAGCTTTCTCCAAGTCCATGAAGGCAGCGTACACTTTCCTTCCCTCCTCTAGATACTTCTCCACTAAACATCTTAGAACAAATATCTGATCTACACACCCTTTTCCCTTCCTAAATCCCCCTTGTTCTTCTCCAACTAGCTCCTCTGTCATATGCCTAACCCTATCAATGAGTATTCTACCATATATTGTTATAAAATAACAATAATAATAATTATAATAATAATAATAATAATAGGAGAAACAATAAGAATAAGAATAATATGGCAGTCATGGAGAAGAATTTTGGAAAGTCTGCACTGTTCCTTATTTCATTTCGCCACTGAGTTACTTGAGAAAAACTGAAAATTTACCAAAATCTCCAGCAAGATCAGGTGAACGAACTCTCATCAGCGCTGCAATTACCAAACCAGGTTATAGGAAGCTCCGTAACACTTTTTTCTAAGCGATTTATTTTCCTTCTTACTCCTTAGTGCCCTATTCCTTGTTACATAAATCCTTCCAACATCACCATACTCAGCAAAAATAACTCACAGAGGAATATTAACCAGCCATATCCTAAAATAAATCGCTAAGGAAGAGATGCTAGGGGGCTTCCTTAATCGACGAGGATACAGGTAAAAGAGTGTGTTAATGGTGACCGAATGAGAAGGAGATTGATAATGGAAATAAATTAAGAAAGAAAAAAATGGGGGAGAAACATCAGACAAAACTTTTTTTTTTTTTTATAACATCAGATGTCTTTAGTTACCTTAAGAGACCCCCCCCCTCCCTGCATGCTGCGTTAGGTGGTGGCCGAGTGGGAAGAGAGATGGCCTGCTGTCCTAATTGACGTTAGTTCGAATCCCGGATATGGCAGGGAACAGATTAAGAATTTGAGAGGCGTTAAAACAGGCTTTACTGATCTACCATAAGACTCGCCGACGTGGCATAAAAATACCCCATCTATTTCCAGTACACCAGTCCTGTATGAGACAAGCGCATGTCTTCTTTATGGACTGTGGGTGTTAGCGTCGAGGTGGTGACATGTGGGGAGGGGGTAGGTAGGAGGACTGCTGAGTCTTAGGAAACGGGCTATTTTTTCATGGGCAAAATTGGACGCATTAAAAAAAATCACAGTAATAGGAGATTATGACTTTTATGCTTCCAGTTTCCAGACGATTTTATTCAGCTATAAGGCCGTCTTACACCAGAAGCTGCTTGAGTAACGCTTCTCGCTTTATGCTATACTCTTTTTGTTCTAACTTGGCCTAAAATTTCCATCTCTCCATCTTGAATACTGAACTGCGAGAGGAGAGTGACACTAGATTATGATGCTAGTCACAAGGAAGTGCTATGGCAAGTATATACAATGGTAGATTTTTCCACATAGCCACAAAGCTACGTGAAGCAAGCAGTAAAAAGACGACCATCAGAGTTATGCTATACTCTCTTTTTTCTGACTTGGCCTAAAATATCCATCTCTCCATCTTAAATACTGAACTGCTGGAGGAGAGTGAAACTAGATTATGATGCTAGTCACGAGGAAGTGCCATGGCAAGTATATACACGTTGCCACAAAGCTACGTGAAGCAAGTAATAAAAAGACGAAGCTCAGAGTCAGGTAAGAGGTAAAAACAGTAAAGTATTTGCTGCATGTCACCCACACGCCAGAAGACCCCAGCTGCCTCAAGCAATAGTAGTATGAAAAAAGAAGAGAAGGAGAGAGATAATGTACCAGGATTAATGAAACTCTGACCTGTGTTCGCGTCGGGTAAGGAAACACCCTAACACCGTTTCCTGGGTGATTTATTTTGCCTGTTAATTCTTGCTGTCCTTTTCCGTTCTTCATATATCTTTCAAATATCGCCATATTCTGCATGAAAATCGTACAAAAGGTATTAACCAGCCGTATCCAAAAATAAAAAGCTAAGGAGAGAGAGAGAGAGAGAGAGAGAGAGAGAGAGAGAGAGAGAGAGAGATGAGACAACTCTACATCCCTTACCAGATGTGTGTAGCCGGACCTCACAGGCTATATAATCAGCAATATATTGTACATGAATATATCTCAAACCATCTATTTACAATATCTATTTATCTATTGTCTGACGCCGCATCTTGAGAGGCTTGTCCTCGACGAAAGAATATTCCTCCTTATTATGTCCCTACTCAGTGACGACCCCCTCTTCCTAAGACACGACACAGTCCCTTACTTACTCTCAAATCTTATCTCTCCTCATCGTTTACTGTCTTTCTTTTCTTCTCTTGCCAGTCACCTCTCTCTCTCTCTCTCTCTCTCTCTCTCGCACATACACACACACACACACACACACACACAGATATATAGATTGACAGACAGATATTGCGCATAATTCCTGACCATAGGGGTGAAAGCCCATTTCTTGAGGTCAACAGTGTACAGTACATGCCGCAATCCATCATACAACACAAATTCAGCACTAATACACACAGTCCATCCCGAATAAACGCTAGTGCTATGGCTGTCTGTCTGTCAGGATTAGATGGTATTCAAGATTACGTTTTTATGCCATGTTGGTGGATGTGGTGCAAGATCAGTGACGTCTGTTTTAACAAACGCAAATTAGCTGCTCCCTGTCCTTCCCTGCCCTCAAACTAGCATTCATTCCAGACAACAAATCACGTCTCTCAGCACTTGACTCACTATCTCCTCTTGCCTAATATAATAACATCTGGCGGTGTATAAAGCAGTAAAGGAACATAGTATCCTGCTGAAATGTTTCTAATTAACTCATTCATAAATATCTCTCTGAGTTCCTTCAGATTATTTTGATCAACTTTCGAGGGACATAATATTAAGTTACAGTTTCACATATTTCCTTGACAATCGGGTGTCTCTCTTTAAGATGAATATAGATTTATTTGAAGCCAGAGTGAAAAAGTGAAAATAAAATCAGTCCTATTTAGAGGGTTAAACTGAACACCATCGTACACTTGTAACAATAGTCTGTCTGTTTATCTACCTGTTTATCTATATATCGGTTTATCTATCGATCTATCTATCTCAGTCTATTGTCAGACGCCCTAACCACGTAAGGGTGGACACATGCAAATCGCCTCATCGAAGTCCTGTCCTCTCTCATTTGGCTGCCTCTATCCAACTCGCACGCACCTCTCTCATTATACCTCTCCAATCCATCCCTCCACCTCATCCTTGGTCTCGCCCTCCTCTCCCCTTCTACGTCACTCACACGCACTCTTCTAGTCAATATCTCACTCTCCATCCTCTCCACATAGACAAACCATCTTGAAAGTAATTTTTTCATAACACTTTGACAGTTGTGAAACGAAGCTCCCAAATTGCTGCTTTATACATCAGTACAACACTGGTTTCTAAGTACACACACACACACACACACACACACACACACACACACACACACACCATGTCTTGTGTAGGTGGGGTTCAGTGTATTTCTAAATGTTTCAAGCATCCTACACTATATTCACTAGCCAACATGCATTCTTCGTCCTTGTATCATATTGTTTCACACATTATCTGCTCCATATTCTGTGTGTGTGTGTGTGTGTGTGTGTGTGTGTGTGTGTGTGTGTGTGTGTGTGTGTGTGTGTGTGTGTGTGTGTGTGTGTGTGTACCTACAAACCTCACATTTTGGGACTGGTACTTACTGCCAATTACTAAATAAACTTGTATATCAAGGTCATGATATAAAGACCATGGCCACTGGAGGGAAAAAATATTCATCCAAAGTAAGTCAACTGCTTCTTATATGGGTGACATTCTCATCTGGTCCTCCTACCAACAGACCACTATGCCTTTTTCACCTCAAACTAGTTCAAAGTCTCATAGTTTTGCAGCTTATTTCACGTAGGTCAGCGACAGGAAGAAGACAGTACTGAGGCTTTACATCTTATCATCACTTCTGCCTGACTAGCAGCATAATCATATTGCCACGACCCAGCACCTAGGACGGGGAGATGACAATTTTAGAGTAACGTACAGTAAAAAGTATGCAGTTAAAGTTGCTGTTAATTTTGTTGCAACTCCGGGCTCGCCTGGTCGTGAACCCAGTGGACTGCAGGAGACTAGCCACTCCAACTGGTCTCTCTTTCCCAGATGTCTTTTGTTGAGGTTGTGTTGAAGGATTCTTTGTGTTGTGATAGTGTGGTGCATGAGGTGAGTGTATTATGCTATGGGCACAGTGGATTGCTTGTTAGATGTATTTGGTATTGGAACAGCGAAGGATGGTGACCGCATTGCAGTGCCTCTCCAGATAGGGTAGTTCTTGAGGGATCGATGTCTGGTGGTGGTTCATGATGATGCTATTTGGTTATAAGTTTTGGATGGTTATGGTGTTTGTTTGTTTGTGTCAGTGTGTGTGATGTTTTGTTGTGTTAGTGTGTGTGGAGTGTTGTTGTGTTAGTGTGAGTGATGTTTTGTTGTGTTAGTGTGTGTGATGTGTTGTTGTATTAGTGTGTGTGGAGTGTTGTTGTGTCGTGTGTGTGGAGTGTTGTTGTGTCGTGTGTGTGGAGTATGGTTGTGTCGTGTGTGTGGAGTGTTGTTGTGTCGTGTGTGTGGAGTATTGTTGCGTTAGTGTGTGTGGAGTGTTGTTGTGTAAGTGTGTGTGGAGTGTTGCTGTGTAAGTGTGTGTGGAGTGTTGTTGTGTTAGTGTGTGTGGAGTGTTGTTGTGTTAGTGTGTGTGGAGTGTTGTTGTGTTAGTGTGTGTGGAGTGTTGTTGTGTTAGTGTGTGTGGAGTGTTGTTGTGTTAGTGTGTGTGGAGTGTTGTTGTGTTAGTGTGTGTGGAGTGTTGTTGTGTTAGTGTGTGTGGAGTGTTGTTGTGTTAGTGTGTGTGGAGTGTTGTTGTGTTAGTGTGTGTGGAGTGTTGTTGTGTTAGTGTGTGTGGAGTGTTGTTGTGTTAGTGTGTGTGGAGTGTTGTTGTGTTAGTGTGTGTGGAGTGTTGTTGTGTTAGTGTGTGTGGAGTGTTGTTGTGTTAGTGTGTGTGGAGTGTTGTTGTGTTAGTGTGTGTGGAGTGTTGTTGTGTTAGTGTGTGTGGAGTGTTGTTGGGCATTTGCTTCTGTCTTGTTTCTTTGTGTACGACGGCTATGCAACATGATTTCTCAAAGGCAGGACAGGTCACGAGCTAAAGCAGCCAGCTGTGGGCCTCTGACATTCATGTGATCCCCAATTGGAGGTATGTTTGTTTCCTGATGCAAGCGACATATACCCGTGGTCGCAGTGCATCCTCCAAGCATTCTCAAGGTTTTGTTGCTCATTAACTGAGGTTCATCCATGCTTGTAACGGCCAATGCTGAAGCCCAGCCTGATCCAGCAGAATTCACAGTTGTTCTAATTAATGGCCTATAGACGGTTTTCAGGGAATCCCTCTGTGAGTGTCTCCAAGGCATGAAGGTCCTGTGCGTGTCCAAAGTGAGTTCCCATTTACTGAGAGTCCCCCCAGTGGGAGTGCCAAGCCAAATTGGGAAAGACGAAGGCACACCTGAGACCCGCGTCTGTCTAGAGCAGAGGCAGTGGCTGATCTGGTTAGCGAGGCAGCCAACTATCCTGCAAATACACCTGGAGCTGACCCACCATCTCCTGAGCCACACAGTTTAGATAATTCCACATGACATGCAAGAGACTTTACGTGTTGTGCCACGTTAGTATTCTGTAGCGTTACACACATACCAGTTTTATTACTAGAAGAAAATGATCGTTCAAGACAATGTTATGGCGATGAAAATATTATATGATCGCTAAGATGGAGGAGACACTAAAAGAATTCAGAGTGAACAAAGATATTGCCCTTTACCCTCTGGTTGTGGCGGATTTTCTTTCTTTAAATGAATCGTTTGGCACTAACTGCAACAATAAAAATAGTTCATATCATTCTTGCACAGTGACAGTGAAGGTCGTTTAAATCTCTTTGATGGTGTGGCAATCTAAGAGTTAAATAATATCGTTTGACAACAACCGAAATATTGTGAAAAGTTTGTAATTGGCAGGTAAAGGGAAATAATGACACATCCCCAAAGGCTCAAACGGCCTAACATTTGGTTTTACTATGTGACCTTGACCTGCTACAGATGTGTCTAAAAATCGAATTACTTCAGCCTTGCCTAACCCCTGACCTTTCCACCAACTACTGTTCGCATACTGTGTTCACTTTGCCAAGGGACCGTAACCTTTGACCTTTCCTTGTGACCTTGATCTCTGTCTACGTGTTCTCAAAATAAAATCTCTCTATTCTTGTTAATGGCTGAACCACTCACAATGTTTGGTGTAAGTCGGGTAAAAATTATATGTTATTCTTGTATTGGCTTTACCTTTGACTAATTGTTCTGAAATATAAGTCAACTTCTTGGGTGATCCTCAGCTCATCCACCAGGCTTAGTCCAAATGTTTTAGTTATTTTCTTCACACACAGACGCTCAAGGCGAAATTAAACCTTTCCCTGCAACCCTGGCCCCTGACTGACAGTTCTTACAAATTAATTCCTTCGTTCTTACTTAAACCTTTACTTTTCCTTCAGGTTGGGTTCAAGTCAGATTTAAAGAGTTTTGGTTAATCTTGCTGTTTGACTTTGATTTTGGACCTTCCCTTGTGTCTTTGATAATTGAGTGAGTAGTCTTTTATATGTATGATGAATCCTACGTGAAGGAGCGTTGTGGTGTGGATGTGGATGTGAGAGGAAGCATTAGGAAAAACAAACTGAGGTGGCCATGCGGAGAGGATGGAGAATGA
>NC_137045.1:34128914-34131414 GCF_032717465.1 Coenobita brevimanus | reverse complement strand
AAAGGCTATGGCAAGATGAATTATGAAACAGTTGAGTTTCTGACACATTAAATGCAACAAGGGCGCGTATACTTGTCGGTTAATGAAATTCCCTAACACCTCTTCCCTATCTATTTATTTTTGGATATAGGAGGCTAATATCATTTTTTTTTTTTTTTAACCAGAGTATGGTGATGCTAGAATCATTTATAACAGAAGAGAACGGCGAGGGATCATAAACAAAATAAATTGCTTAGGAAGAGGTGTTAGGGAGCTTTCTTAACCGACGGGAATACGAACGAAGGTCTCTCTTTTCCCAGCCAGAAATAAAACCAACCATAACTTATAAAGTTATAAAGGATGGAGTCACGGTGAGAAATATTCCCCAGATGAGTAATATCGTTTGAAGGTAGCAGTGAATAGACAAAACACACACACACACACACACACACACACACACACACACCATCGTACTGAACAGATTAACCTCCTATAATTACAAGCTAAGGACCCAGTCAACAGCGTGACCCGTAAACAGCGCCCCACTGGCAATATAGCTGAAGGGATCTAATGCCTTGCAGGGATGGTTCAGTCTGCTGGTGTGGACTTGGCTTGGTAGTGGGTGTTTATGTAACTCCAATAGCCACTGATATTCTGCTATGACTACCACCAGGCGGTTTTATTTTGCAAATGAGAGGTTTTATACACTAGGAGAGATTGATATGGCCTTCAGTAACCCCTTCAATACTAGTGACCTGTCTTACATATATAAACAGATCGTCTGATGTAGCAATAGTATTGCATATGTAATGTTAATCTGGCTCTTCTGTATCCCATGCCATTCGTAACCACAACTGTACTGTTTTTACTCGCCATATACCCAGATTTTCGTCCATACTTTACGTATCTGTGTGGCGGAGACAGTGCTACGGCTCCTAATACTTTCAATAGCACTTCTTTGTGACTAGCATCATCTAGCGTTAGTCTGTTCTTGTATCCCAGGAATCAAGCTGAGTAAAACGAATACCACACCCCAGCTTCTAATTGAGTGTGCCCTAACCCAGACACTCGTTCTTTTGCGGTTTATTTCACGTAGCTCATTGGTAGTACAACACACTACATTCACTACATAGCACTTCTTCGTGAATAGTACCATATTCGAGTACTAATCCTTTATTACAAATCAGAATCTACCATGGAAAGAGGCCAATTTTGGGCCAAGTTAGAGTGAAATAAGAACAGCATCAGATACAGATTATGAGAATTCACAAAATAGGTTAAAATTATATCCGTGAAAGGGACAGCAATCTTTTAATAACTGACGGTCATTTATGGATAACTGATGATTATTTAGATGTAACTGGCCTGCATCCCACATTACAGTGCAGTTAACAAGAACAGAAAAAATCAGATACGTCCTATCTACAAGTGGCTCGTAATCTATTTGAAAAAATCTGTGGTTCGTCACTTTCCATGTGGGATGTACTATACTTTATACTTATGCGGCCCTGGTCTCTCTGTTACTTCTTTTAATGAAGGAAGTGTCCTGTAAGCATGTTTGATTCGCATGGTGGTGTAAACAGTTATTAAAAATTATGATAGTGATATACTGGTATATTAATACTAGAGCCGAAGGCAGGGATGACCCGACCCAGGGTGGGGTGGGGGTTACTCCCCCCCCCACTGTTTGTTTCTGAGTTGGTAAAAAAGTGACTGAGTTGATCAGAAGTGGAGAGTAAACTCTTTTTTTTTTTAACATGAAAGGTGAGGTCATTGAGAGGACAAAATATTTTTTACACAAGTTTTTTGTACATATATAATTAGAGGACAAATTGCAAAATACACTAGTTTCCCTCCAGTCAGGAGAACAGTCTAAGCCAAAATCTAGTACCACAGTAATCAAGGTGCCTGGACCTGGACCCCCTTCACCCATAGAAAAAGTGGCAAGGAGGGGGGGGGGCAAATCTGTCTGCACTCCTGCTACTGGTCTGGTCATAAATAACTCCAAATGTCATGACTGGCTCAATTGTTTAATAACACTACTAAATAATTTACATGGCGTCTAATTTCTTGTCAACAATAATTCAGGCTTTGGTCCAAGTGCAGGTGTTTTGCTTAAGTACAAGTAAAAGTAACAATGAAAATTATTATATATATCAACAACTTGGTTTGTTCATGATATCAATTTAGTTTTTTTTTTTTTTTTATGCAAGGAAGAAGGAACCAAAGGCCAGGAGCCCGCAAACTGTTCCTTCCAAGAAAAAAATATAAACAATGCAAAAAAGAGCCAAATCGGTCAAACCGTAACGCCGAACAGATCAAGTTGGTCAAAATTGTCCTTACGCCCGCCCCCCACGTCACATACTCCTCAGGTCGTTGCTGGCCGGAGGGATTCCATTATATGTGTACCGTTTGTAATTACGTAAATGTATCTCTTTCTCTCCTCCCATCCCTTCCTCCATTCATCCCTTCCTTTTCCTACTCTTCCCTTTCCTTTTTAGTTCTCAATCTTTTATTGTCC
>NC_137045.1:34051414-34123914 GCF_032717465.1 Coenobita brevimanus | reverse complement strand
TAATCCCACTTGACACTTGCTGATACTACACTTTCAGACACGCAGACAGAGCCACTTATACTTTACACTTATATACTGCAAGATATACACTAATACATCAGTTTAGTTGTAAGAATGTATTAGATCATTTGTAACACTGGTGGTGATGATGGTGGTGGGTGTGAGAGTGATGATAGTGGTGGTTGTGGTAGTGGTGGTGATGGTATTTTTGGCTGTGGTAGGAATGGTGATGATGGTTATGGTTGTGGTAGTGATGGTGATGATGGTGGTTGTTGAGGTAGTGATGGTGATGATAGTGGAAGCTGTGGTAGTAGTGGTGATGATGGTGGTGGTTGTGGTAGTGGTGGTGATGATGGTGGTGTTGTGGTAGTGATAGTGATGATGGTGGTGGGTATGGCCGTGGTGATGATGATAGTGGTTGCTGTGGTAGGGAAGGTGGTGGGTGTGGCATTGGTGGTGATGATAGTGGATGCTGTGGTAGGGATGGTGGTGGGAGTGGTAGTGGTGGTGATGATAGTGGTTGCTGTGGTAGGGATGGTGGTAGGTGTGGTAGTGGTGGTGATGAAAGTGGTGGTTATTATAGTGATAAAGATGTTGGCTGTGGTAATGATGATGAAGTTGGTGATGCTTGTGGTAGTGTAAGTGATGATGGTGATATAATAAAGCTGTTTGTGATGACAGTGACAGCGATTTGAGTAATTTTGGCAACAGATATTGATAAAAGAAATAACATAGAATAAATCGTCTTGTTATCCTGCATCACTGGGTAGGACTGCTTGTAAAATAGTGTGTAGATTTTTCCTCACTTCATCACTTCCTAGAGAGAGAGAGAGAGAGAGAGAGAGAGAGAGAACCTTAGGGATCAGTGGCGGGGAAAATTAAGAATATGTAAATAAAGCTTTTATTTATATGCAATAAAGGGAGAGGCCAGAGAGGAAAAGCTGGGAGGAAAGATTTACATCCTTTTCAGAAGTCTGTCAAAATTTTCTTTACCAAAAATTAGGGAAAATAGTTATAGTGGATGGTGCTTTATTTTTGTCTTTAATACAAATCAATCGCTATAACTCAGAATTCAGGCTGAAGAGACTGCAATTTTAGGCCAAGTTAAAGAGAAAACAGATAACATGCCCGGAAAATAGAGAGAGGTGGCATAGAGCTTTGGTAAGAAGAAAGAGAAGAAAACAAACACCAACAAGAAACAGAAGAATATAAACATATTCCCTTCGCGGAGAGCAGTCTGTGGCGGAGGTGAGCGTGAAGCGGGTGATGGATGGCGAGGGATGGACTAAAGGCTTTTATGTTCGATTAATCCTTTATATGTTGTGTTTTTTGGACAGTCAGACGTATTATTTAGATTAGGAGACACTCGGCGTTAAAAATCTGTTGAGGGAGAGAGAGAGAGAGAGAGAGAGAGAGAGAGAATATGTTGCACTGTTGGCGACTATCATATGTGGGGCAGAATAAGATAAAGAGTAGGTAAGTGCCTGGGAAGTGACCAGGGTACCATCGCCAGCTAAAGTCGCTTTATCTCTCCTGCTTTTCTGTCTACGGTCTTTGAAAATTAGTGTCTTGAATCTGAAGCAAATGACATAGATGACACTGAACTGTTGCTAAATAAAGCAACCAGTGTCAGTTGCTAAAGAATAATCAGACTGTTTTCAGAGAGAAGTAGGAGAGGTGACAGGACTTTTGTTGCTGAGTGTACATATTTATAGAACTACTGGACATATAGACACCTTGGATTCATACATTTGATTTTATTCATTCTCATTCTTTAAGCTGATGATAATGAGAGCAAAGCAAGATAGCTCCCCCGCCCACCAAACTCTCCAGCCAAAACAGGTAGGAAAAAGAAAGAGGGACCTCCATGCAGCATAGAAAAACTGCCGTGGAAATTCCGTAGGAGACTGAAAAAAAAAATATTCGACAATAATTTAATCTGTGAGGGAAATCGAACATTATATGAAAAGTTGCTGCTGCATTTACCTTTGCCATATTATTTTATTTTATTTTATTTATTTATTTATTTTTTTTTTTTGCTATGACTACTGGTACGGAAGCCAAGATCATTGTGCCAGGCAATTATTTATTACGATATAATTATTATTTTTCATTTATATGTCAACAATTGTCCTTTTTTAACATTAAGAGTTGAATAGGAACGCATAATAAAACTAATCTATGAGCCTCACATCGAGAAGCCTTACAAACAAAGCGTAGACATGAATCATCAATAAACCAACTCCCTCTTTAGGCCAACAAGAGCTCATCTCTGACTTTACACACGTCACACATCCCACTCATCCACACATCCCACACACACACAACACATCCCACTCATCCATTCACTGCCTTTCACCTTTGTCTCACGCAGTGCCTTCATAAAACTCATGTCTAGTATTCCAGACTAATTAAGCGACTTTTTAGCTCGCTTGAACACTGCTGAATTAGTCTGGCAAGCACTCGTTACATTTATACATGCCTTTGATACGCTTTCAGTCAACTATTTAAACTTCATTGTACAGAGGCTTAGAGGAGTGTTTGTGTTTGCTGGACCCTTCAAATGGCATGACTAAGCTACATAAGTATATTTATTTTATAGAGTTGCTTGTAATTAATTAGGTTTGATTAGGGAAGGAAAAAAGGAGAGAGAGGAGCAACTAATACCCCTCACTCAGCTCTAAATTCACATACACACGGAAAGAGAGAGGGAGGTGCATGGCTTGCTGGAAGATGCCAGAGGTTTCCATGAAAGAGAAAGACATGCGTGGCTTGGACGGAGGTCTACAAGCTGAAAACATTTTCACATTTGTGTTCATTAACCTGACTTCTTTAAAGCAGTATTTCTTGTAACACGCTTGATATCTTTACAAATTTTATATATCTAGAACCTGTAAACACAGTGTTAACGAGAGATTTATGACGGTGTTGACTGCGTTGGTGTTGCGGTATTGGGTTGGCTGGCGTATGTTCAAACTAATGTCACACTCGTATGTAATTCAAGTAACTCAGAGACAGGGCCATTCATAGGCCGGCCCCTGGGAGGGTCCGGTAAACACTCTTTCAGTTTATTCGTACTTGACGGAAATGAATCACTACTATAACTTTGATTCTGTCTTGGTTGGTAGCATGAAATTCAATGAGTGTTTAGTTATGAGAAAGGAAGCAGCCTCCTTGGTTACTAGCCATAATCGCCATTAAATCTAATTATAACTGGCCATCAACTGGGCTGAAAAGGGTTTGGGATCGACGCTATGAGGAAATTTTTTGTCCCCTTTCTTTTGTAACACTTTTACAGAAATCTTATCATCTGTGTAACTCTCCATTTTCATTGAACTCCTGAAGTAGTCTAAATATCATGGTTGTTGATGAAAGAAGTGGCTGGAGCTATGAAGGCAATGGGAAGTAAGACGCTTTTGCTATAAATGCCAGGCAGAGTAATGCAACATAAGTGAGAAACATTGGTCGTAGTAGTACTTGTAGTCACAGCTTCATCAAAAGTCTAAACCCAGTAGACTGCAGGCTGAACTTGCCCTTCTCCAACAGTGACGTTTGTGTAACTAGGCAGTGGAGTCGCCTGGTTATATCAGCGCCACCACGTGAAGGCCTCCTCCTCCTTCAGCACTCAGAAGCCTTGGTAAACATTAATTTTATACGCATAGTAAAGGATAAGAGCAGCTGGAGTGGATATCTCGATGTGGTCCTCCAATATCATACGTGGGAAGGAAGAAGCGGAGCAGTGGGCTAATCGAGGAGATCTTGCAGTCAAAAGGAAGATGGTCTATCTATCTATCTATATACCTAAGCTGCTTTTCCCAGTAGAGGGGTCGCCGAGACAGGACGACACACTCCCAATTTACTTATCCACACTCACACATATACTCATATCTTAGTCCAGCCCTGTGCGTGTGATTGCGAGTCCTTGGTAATTCTAGACATAAAAGGGATGAGAGTTTGTTGCTAGAGGTGGAGGGATGCAAGCAGACAGTTCAGAGGGGCAGTGACCATTGAAGTAGCGATAGAAAAGAGATAAAGATGCAACAGTGAGGCAAAGAGACAGAGGTTGAAGGAAGCCAGTAGGAGGAGGAGAGTTAATAAGACGAATAGCCTTTGACTCCATCCTATTGAGACGAGCTGTATGTGGGGAGCCTCCCCACACATGAGAGTTGTACTCTACACATGGGTGAATAAAACCCGTGTATAAAGTCAACAACTGTATAGGGGTAAAGAAGGTACGGAGTCGGCTTAGTACACCCTGTCTCAAAGTCTTTTAGTTTGCATGTTTAAAGCTGAACTTCGCCAGCATTTGGTGCGAGCGTTCTGATACCTTATGTATGGAATGAGACTACTGATACCCTTCTGGTAAGATGAATCCACAGTTGTAAAAGAAATGCGGGGTTAAATCAGGAATTTTAAGAGAGAGAGAGAGAGAGAGAGAGAGAGAGAGAGAGAGAGAGAGAGAATAACAAAATATATTTGGAAGGTTTTTTAACAATACCATTATACAGACAGTATGCCTGTTTCATAATTCTGCTGAATGCCAAGTGTTTACAGAAACCACTGAATAGCATTCTTTAATTACTACATAGACAGCATGAATTATCCCTTCAGTCTAAACCTGCATATCAATGACATAATCAGCTTCCTGTCTTTTATCGTGTCCACGAGAGGCAAAGCAATACTAAACGAATGATTCAACAATTTGCTATAGTACACTTTCCTCGACAGCATGATTCAAACACTTTTTACAAGACAATAATGGAATAATCTTGCATGATTTTCGTTTTCCCATATTTATTTACCTGCTTACTAAATTATACAAGCAGCCTTCAAGAAACACGACCCCACTCCTCCTTCCTCATCTCACTTCATTATCCTCTCCCACCTTCAAATATATTCTCTCGTCATGCCTTGTTGTTGTTGTTTGATATTTACCCACACTTGGTGGGGCACGGGCAAACTAAGAGCCCGTCAGAGAAAAGCCTTAAAAAAAAAAAAAAAAAAAAAAAAAAAAAAAAAGCAGGATCAATGCCTGAGAATTACCGAGGAGGAGGGTAGTCCCGCACAGTGCGCAAAATTCTCTGAAAAGATGCATTGCCAACAACCCTAGCTGCATCAAAGACATCATCCCCAGTACGAGGGAAGCCTCCGCCAGGACCTGCAAGAAGCAGTGCTGTGGCCGGACAGTCTAGTAAGTAATGGGATAAAGGATCGGCGGACCATGCATAGCAATGGGGGCACGGGTCAGGCTCCAAGCCGGCAACCTGGCGGTAGCACAGGAAACCTAAGCGGAGACGCCTAATCCTAACTAGAATAAAGTTGGGTAATCCAGTTGGTATCGGAAGAGGTGAGTAAGATGTGGCCGCCGCATACCAGGCAGCCGAGCGTGATCCCTCGGCAATACAGAGTTCATGCTCATCCCTGGTACGCATGTAGATAGTGGCATACACCTCTGAGAGGACACGGGTGGCACAGGGGCGAAGCGGAAATGTGACAGCAGGGAGGGTGCTAGCCGCACGTGCAGTTGTATCTGCCAGTTCATTCCCCCAAACGCCAACATGTCCAGGGACCCAGTGAAATATCACTGAGCCACCACGCTGCTGAATGAAAGATGCAACAGTATATATAGCCGTTAGTAGGAAATGGTGGGATGTAAGCGCGAGAGACTCCAGACACTGAAGGGCAGAGAGTGAGTCAGTGTGCAGAACGACTCGCTGATGCTGATGCCGGTAAGCATGACGCAAGGCACCGAGAAGAGCCACCAGCTCCGCCTGGAAGGCTGAGACCCCCGTGGAGATGCGCCAGGATTCAGTGTATGGTCCAAAAGGAAAAGTCAAAGCAAAAGCCGCCCCCGCTGAGCCATCGGATGAGACTGAGCCGTCCGTATAATAGACTGCCGAAGCTGTTGAGTTGACAGTAGAGATGCTACAAAGACTGTCCTGCCGAAGAACTGCCGGAATGGAGTGGCGAGGCTTGGGCACTGAGGGATAGACAACAGTGAAAGGGGGGGGCGACCAGGGGGGAGGAGGCAAGTAACCTGGACAGTCTACCTCAGGATCACTGCACACCTCCGAAGCCACGCCCAAATCCTGTAGTAGGGCCGTAGTGGCACGAGCCCAGTCACGGCGAGTAAGCGGGTCAGGGGGTCGGCCTGCTAAACGCCGCAGTAAACCCGAGACCGGCAGGTGCGGATGGCGATGCACAAGCCGGAGTGTTTCAGCTGTTGCACGCAATGCAATTCTATGAGCCAGTGAAGGAAAACCACTCTCCAGACGTAGGTTAACCAACCTTGTCCAGCGTGGCGCATGTAGCATGGTGCGGAGTGCCTCATTTTGAAGCACCTCCAAGGACTGAGAGACATGTGGGGCAAGGCTGGTGAGACATATGGCACTATAGTCCACAAGAGAGCGGATAGCGTGGACAAAAAAGGTGCGTAACACGTTATAGGATGCCCCTAGACTGCAACGAGACAGATAACGCAGAGCAGAAGTTCAGGTGGCGGCCCGCTCCCGCAGGTACCTGACGTGCTTGGCGAAAGTGAGGCCAGCATCAAAATAGACCCCCAGGTAGCGGTGGAGCGTGACCAGCTCAATGCAGCAGCCATCAAGCAAGAGAGGACGGTCTGGAGGGCGGAGACCGAAAGGTAGGCACTTGGTCTTCCCGAGGTTGACCTTCAGCCAGAGTTCATTACACTTGGCGTGTAGCCGAGAAAGAGCAGCGGGTGCCTGGGTGAAACAGTCCCCCCTCGAAAAGACCAGTGCCAAATCGTCAGCATACACCAGCAGAGTCACGCCGGGACCATAATCCACCGTTAATAGCCCTTCAACAAGGACATTAAAAAGCAAGGGGCTGAGAACACTCCCCTGGGGCGTGCCGTTAAGATGGTGGTAAAACGGTGAGAGCTTCCCTTGAAACCTGACCCCTGCCGACCTGTGCAAAAAGAAATCCCCCACCCATGAGAGAAGTCTACCCCCAACTCCCCGGGCCGCAAGGGCTGCCTGGATGGCTAGAGGGCTTGCCAGCTCAAAGGCTTTTTCGAGGTCGAGGAAGACTGCCATCCCCCGTCCACCTCGAAGCTCCCCGAGGAAGGAAGCAAGGCAGTGAGAAGCACTCCTGCCAGGATGGTATGCAAAAGTCCTCGGGTGCAACGGTCCCAGACGCCAGGCAAGGCGGGCACGCACAACCCTTTCTGCTGTCTTAGCCACACAGCTAAGGAGCGAGATAGGGCGCATGGCGTCGGGATCGCGAGGCTTTGGAATCGGGTGGATGATAGCTGTCTTCCACGACCTCGGCAAACGGCCCTCAGACCACGAGAGATTGAACAGACCAAGCAGTCTCTCACTACCACAATCTCCAGCATTAGACAAGAGTGAGTAGACGAGCCCATTGAGGCCAGGTGCAGTGTCGGTTCTGTGTCGCAGCGCGTTATGAAGCTCCCTGCTGGTGATGGGAGGATCAGCGGGGTCAGGTCTGGCACAAGCAGCCTGTACAGCAGCGACACGAGAAGCCGACAACTGCTCCTGTAGGGCTCGGACGGGTTGCGGAAGATTGTGGGAAGCAGAACGATCCGCGAAATGCTGCGCAAGACGGCTGGCTTCAGCAGCAGGGTCAGGGTGTGACGGTGGTCGAGGTGGACGTGGATCAGAGATGGACCGGATCCTCCTCCACATCTCACGGAGAGTGGAGTGAGAATCCAAGGTTCGACACCATCTAATCCACGCCTCCTCCTTAAGGCGACGCTTCTCCAACGTCACATGGCGTGTGACAGCAGCCAAGCACCGACGGTGAGGGGATGTACGGCGCCGCCGGTACTGCCTGCGTGCTGCATTGAGCCTGTGATTCAGCTCCCTGACCCTGTCGCAGTAAATCCAGCCGTCCCGATAGCACCGCGTGGATCGTCGCTGCAGAGGAATAGTGAGAGAGGCAGCCTGGGAAAAAGCATGGGCTACCTGATCTGCCTGACTCTCGAGGTCCGGGGCAGGAGGAGATGCCTCAAAGGCCGCAGCTAACACACGGCCAAAAGCTGGCCAGTCAGCCCTGCGGAGATCCCACCTAGGTGGAGGGAGAGGGGGAGGTGGGAGTGGAGGCAGTGGTAGTGTGACTTCAACTGCGAAATGGTCACTAGTGAGATGGGGGTGAAGTGACCATGTTGCAGATCCAGCCAGAGGGGACGACACAAAAGATAGGTCGAGACGGCCCCCACCCACATGAGTAGCAACCTTAGTATCATTTAAGAGAGATACACCATCCATCTCCTCCAGTACCAAAGAGATGTGCCGCCCTGCGTCATTGGACGGGAGAGGCGATGAAAGCAAGGCGTGGTGGGCGTTAAAGTCGCCCCCGACATATACAGTGCCCCTGGCAGCCTGGGAGAACAAATCTCCCATCTCCAGGGAGCCCCTGTGACTTCGGTACACGTTGTATACCGTCAGGGACGACGTAGCCAGGTGGAGAACCACGCCCAGAACCTCCACATCAGGTCCACAGAAAGGAGGAGGTTCACAGTCTGTGCACTCAATGTGGTCCTGAACCAGAACGGCACATCCCCGTGTGACGCCACGAACAGACGGGAGAAGATGGGTGGTGTAGCCCGCAAGATGAAAGGTGGAATTGTCTGGGAGCAGGGTCTCCTGTAACAGGATGACATGAGGACAGTCCCTGGCGGCCGCCTCCTGTAAGAGCGGTAGCTTATGCCGTGCCCCTAGACAATTCCACTGAAGGAGTCTGAGGGAGGAGTTTTCCGGCCGTCTGGAGATAAGTGAAGACGGTAGTCCTCCTGTAATTGTTGTGGGGCCGTGTCCATCGTGATGCCCACTGATGGTGGTGGTGCTGGCTCTGACAGGAGGCGAGAACGAAGTGGGTGAGTGGCAGAAGTCCGAGCAGTGGAAGGCCGAGGCTTGGCCCGCTTGAAAGAGCGAGCCGGCTTGCGTGGGAGATGGCGTGTTTCCCTCATGGAAGGAGCCGAGCGGCGAGAGGCAAGAGGAGCGTCGAGGCCTTTTAGCTTTGTCTCGATCGCTTGGTCGATGATGATGTCGGCGGCTCCAGCAAGCGTGGCCGTCTTCATTTTTATTCCCAGCTTTTGAATTATAGTCTGGGCCAAAGCCACCGCTATGCGCGTGCCCAGATCCCTGATGTCCTCTGCAGTGAAGGTGATGGCCGGTGGAGTGGGAGCAGTGAGTGTGCTGGGCATGGCGCTGAGTGGAGGTGTCGAGGTCGGCTTTGGGCTGGGAACCAAGCAGGGTGGTGTTGGTAGAACAGACGTTGGTGGGCAATGAACTTCTGCATTGGTCTGGCCGAGAGTGAGGGCTGAGGGTAGTGGAGGAAAGTCCTGCTCGTTGAGAACTGGCGAGTTCGTAGCCTGTGGGCGGCGCTGCTGTCCCCAGACAAAAGTGCCTGGAGGAGCTGGATGGGAGCTGGCAGTTTGGCGCTCTTGCACCCACGTTACCTGCGTCTCCCGACCCCGGTTGACACGCTGCACTCTTGCAGGGCAACTGGGGTGCCAGGCGTGGTGTCGTCCCGAGCAATTGGGGCACTTTGAGGCAATCTGTTCCTTGGCCTTGAACCGCTTCAGGCACTCTTCGGTGTCGTGGGAGCCGCTGCACATACCGCAGATGACGGGGCGGTTGCAAGTGGCGCGATGATGGCCGTAGCGGTGACACCGATAGCAGCGCAGTGGTTCCGGCGTAAAGGGACGAAGGAAAAACCTGCCCCAATTGCCCAGGTCGATGGACTCCACGAGGGGTCTCCGCAGGGTTACAACTACCTGCTTTGTCTCCTCCCGTGTACGCTTTGTTTGGCAGCGCTCCGCTGTCTCTACAAGGTCGTGCCGCAGGAGAATATCCACCGGCATGTGCCGAGGATATCCCATAACAGTGGCCTTGGTGGTTCGGGCTCCCTGAGGAAGCTCGACAATCCTGACGACCGGAGCCTCTGCCTCCGCCACTGCCTTTAGCCGCAGGTACGACTCCTCCCCAGTAGGGATCAGCACGCAGCTGCTGTCGCGGCCGAAACGATTCGTGGCTGCAAGGCCTGGCAGGTGGTGTTCCAGAGCCGCTACCGCATCGTAGCTCGTGCTGAATCCCTCCTGGAGAGGAACTCGAAAAGCCGGAAAGGAGGAGCGAGGAGGCGGAGGACCCGCGACTGAGACAGAGGGGCAAGCAGCAGGGGGAGGCCGTCGAGGCATCACAGTCCTGTATGCAGGAGGAGTGGCGTTTCCCTGTGGCACTCGTCGTGGTTTGCGTGTCACAGGGATAAAGCCGTCAGCATCAGGAGAGACAGCAGAAGAGGCAGCTCTAGCAATACTATGAGCAGGCGAAGGTTCGGCGGGAGAGCAGGCGCCATCACGCGTAACCAAAGCTGCAGTGGAGGACAGTTCGGTGGTATTGGATGGCTGGCAGCGTAGGTGCTCAGAAGACTGAGCAGAGAGGTGGGCAGCACCAGAGGTCTGAGAGGACCGTTTGGGAGGACGAGGAGCCGAAACACCTGCCTCCATTGCCTCATGGACACGTGCAACCTTGGCTGCACGTGCCGAAGTGGAAGGGGGAGCTGGAACAGCAGCCCTTGCACGGGGAACAGTCCCCATATCCTGAGAAGCGGGAGGAAAGGCAGTGACGTCGCCAGACGTCGACGAGTGGGAGCTGGCGTCTGAAGGACGTCGCTCTCGCTTCGCGCCTGGCATGGCAGAAGAGCGAGATGTCCTCTGCTTAGCAAGGGATTGACTTGCTTGCCCCGTGGGCCTGGGGATCTGGGTCCGCTTCATGTCCCTTGGACAGACACACAGACAAACACACACACACGTCACTCAGACAGACACCCAAACAGATACACCAACACTTTCTCAAAAAAAAAAAAAAAAAAAAAGCCGGCAGGTCCCTACAGTGACGGGCTACCTATGCTCCCCGCCCTCTAAAGGGCGACGTGGGAGGCCCCGCCACTGCCCCTTACGGGTCTTCCCTAATCTAGCAGAGCCGCTCTCTGTGCTTCCTATAACCAGGCCCTAATGGCCCCCCCTCATGGAAATGCCCTAACGGCACCCCTTCAGGGTTCGGCGTCGTACCACACAGAGAGACACTAACGGCGGCCGGGAAAAAAAAAAAAAAAAAAAAAAAAAAAAAAAAAAAAAACACTCACACAAACACCCCCAGACACACACACAAGCAGTCAGGGTCTATCACTCAGGGACAGAGTCTCGTTTAAAAAAAAAAACGAGAAAAACGCCAAAAAATCTTCCTCAATAAATGAGGTAGAGTCCTGCAATGGAAAAAGCAGGAAAAACTCCCGAAAATAATCCTCAGTGTATGAGGTAAAGTCCAACACTCGAGAGAGACTGGCCAGAGGTCTGCTCACCGCGAGAGCTAGGCTGGGAGTGGTCATGCCTTGCTCACCCACTCCCGACCACTAATGAAAGCTTCGAAGCACTGAGTCGATACACTCTCGGTTCACAACAGGAAGAGAGTCGATTAGCAAGGTTGTCTAACAAGGAGAGGAAAAGTCAAACCATCTGAAATTCACGCTGATTCAGATAAGTTTTTAAGTATATGAGTATTATGCTCATTGTAACTTTTTTTTTTCAAGTGGAACTGGGAAGATAGCTGTTTCTCTGAATATATTTATTTTTTCTCATATACTCGTATCTTTGAATGAAGGTGTCAAGTGAGCCAACTGAAATCTAGCATGTATCGCCAGAGCAACATAAAGCTTGGTGCTGAACAGGGACGCCTTCACAAGGTGGCACTAACGGTGGAGCTGCCCGGTTATACAAATATCCCTCAGTTTCCTCCTATCCACGGAAAGGAGAATGGTGGACTGCAAAAGAGGGGTAATCTCAACTTGCTGGGTTCACTGTCAGATGAACCTGGAGCTAAAACTTCTACCACTGCTACTAACACCAAGTTGCAGCATCCCACTCAGCATCATTCACGCGTTTCCTTTCACCTTGGAAGTTTATATATCATTTTTCAGTACCTGCTCGACCTCGCTGCCATGAATCCTGATCCCCCTAAAGCCTCAAACGATGCTGTTGGGGGGTGGACAAAGACAGAAGAGCCCAGGAGCTTGTTGATCTGCCTACTGAGGTTTATGATAGAGATGATGGGAGAAAATATGAGCCAGCTGGATAGTAAAATGTAAATAAAAGACGAAACTGGTGACGAGTAAGAGAGCAACAAGGACAGAGATGGTGGAGGTGGGGTGATGCTGTGGCGTGAGAGTGTGCACGGTAGTGGTAGGAAGGGTGATGTGGGTGACCTATTGCGATTATGATGTTGATGACACAATGCTGCTATATGTGAAATTCTTAATGATGGAAGGAGTGAAGTTCAGAAATACTGTATTCCTGTGTCGTGAAATTAATGTAAGCGCCGATAATGACAGGAGTAATGAAGATGAAGACATGCAAGATAACTGAAAGAAATATTGATACAACAGTAATAGCTTTGAAACTGGTATTTTCAAGGTCTCTGATTAACATAAATAATACTCCACTATGTAACAGAGAAGGTTTTAGTATTGATAATTACACAAAATAGACAATACTTGATTCATTTGACGCAATGCCACTTGAAAATACTTCATTAATGTATTTGTAGTGTTTTATACATTATTATGAAATGATTACACAGTCCTCGTAAATATGTAACGTAATCCCTCTGAGGCCCCACACCTGCGGTGCATAACGTTTAATTAACACAATATTTTACTCACTTGAAGGTCCACTTTCTGTCGCCTCTTGACGCCCATAAAGCAGTCAAGGAAGGGAATGAACTACAGCATTCTTTTTCTGTGTGATTGGTTTGACCATTTGGTAAAGAGGTGAAGAGAGTAAGACAGGGTGGAAGTGAGGTTAGCAGGGGAGTGAAAGATAAAAATGGTAGATTACTAGTGGAGTAAGGAGAAAAAGTGAGCAGATGGAGAGAACACTTTAAGGAATTGTTGAACATAGAGGATGGAAGTAATGCGAGTATAAGTGGCTGGGGAATGGCTGGGAGAAGGAGGGAGGTGAGAAGACAGGAAGAAATCAGTAGGATAGAAGTTGTGGAAGCAATGAAGAAAGTTTAATTGGGGAAAGCCCCAGGAATTGATGGAGTGTGTGGTGAAATGCTGAAGCATGGGGGAGAGATAGTAGTAGAATGGATGTGGAAGATGTGCAGATTGGCCTGGGAGGAAGGTAGAGTCCCGGAGGATTGGAAGTCAGGTATAATTATTCCCTTGTACAAAGGAAAAGGGGAAAAAGAAGTGTGTGGTAATCATAGGGGCATTTGTCTTCTTAGTATAATAGGAAAAGTGTATGGTAAGATACTTATTGACAGAGTTAGAGAAAGAACAGAGGAATTAGTTGGAGAAGAAGAGGGAGGCTTTAGGAAGGGAAGAGGTTGTGTAGATCAGATATTCATTCTTAGATCTTTAGAGGAAAAGTTTCTAAAGAAGGGAAAGAAGTTGTATGCGGCTTTCATAGATTTGGAGAAAGCATATGACAGGGTGGATAGACAAGGATTGTGGAAAGTATTAAGAATATATGGAGTAGATGGGAAGTTGTTGAATGCTGTGAAGAGTATGTATGATGGTGTTAAGGCTGCAGTGCGTGTGGATGGTGAACTAAGTGAATTTTTCTCTTTGAAGGTTGGATTGAAACAGGGATGTGTCATGTCTCCATGGTTGTTCAATCTGTACATGGATGGGGTAATAAAAGAGGTACAAGTAGGGTAGTGGATCTTGGAGTGGCCCTGGTGAGAGAGGATAGTGTTTGGAAACTCCCTGTACTGTTGTTTGCAGATGATACTGTGTTGTTGAGTGAAGACAAAGGGGAGCTGCAAGGCTTGGTGGATGAGTTTGGGAGAGTGTGTAAGAAACGGAATCTAAAGGTGAATGTAGGGAAGAGTAAAGTGATGGTCTTTGAGAGAGGTGAAGTCAGTGAATGTACAGCGAGGTTGGATGGTGAGGAATTGGAAAATGTGAGTATGTTTAAGTACTTGGGTAGTGTGATGAGTAAGGATGGAGGTTTGGAGGGTGAAGTGCTTGAAAGGGTACAGCAGGGAAGAAGGGTTGCTGGTTCTTTAAAAGCAGTGATAAGAAACAGGGAAGTGAGCATGGAAGTGAAAAAGTTACTACATGACAGTACTGAAATACCAACTCTGACGTATGAAAGTGAAGCTTGGACGTTGTTGGAGGGACACAAGTCAAGAGTGAGAGCAGTGGAAATGAGTTATTTAAGAGGAGCCTGTGGAGTCACATGGAGAGACAGGGTGACGAATGAGGATATAAAGGAGCGTTGTGGTGTGGATGTGGATGTGATAGGAAGCGTTATGAGGAACACACTGAGGTGGTTTGGCCATGTGGAGAGGATGGAGGGTGAAAGACTGACGAAGAGAGTGTATGTGAGTGAGGTGAAGGGGGGAAGAGGGAGGGGGAGGCCGAGGATGAGATGGAGGGATGGGGTGGAGAGGTATATGAGAGAGGGGGGTGAGTTGGGAGCAGGGCAGTGAAATGGCGGGGGACAGGGAGATTTGTTTGTGGCCACCCCAAACGGGATTGAGGCGTCTGGCAATAGATAGATAGATAGAAAAATGTTTTAAAGCAATGGTTTTCCCAGAAAATAATTCTTATGGAAGGTAAGGTTTGTTGGGACAGATCCCTGGCGTGAAGGAGTCAGTTTGCCTCTATCCCACTTTATATCCTGCTTTCTCATTAATGCTCTATAATTAACCCTGTGACTACATGATCACAGGAATCCAGAACCAAGTAGTGCCACTCTTAAATCCCTTTCAATCAGGGGTTTCCAACTTTTACATTTTTATTACCACTCGATATTTTTGTTTAAAGCTGTGTACAACTGCATGACTATGCTCATAATTACGAGCGAGGGCGAAGACCTCGCGAGTCTCTTGTCAAGTAGTGGCACTTTCTCACAAATGAGCGGCCCAACCCTGCCCGGCCAGACCGTAACACTTTTGAGAAGCTTATATCTCAATAACCACAGGGCCGATCACTGCCTGGTTTGCACCATATGATAGCCCAATTTTTAAAGATTTGTTTTTTATAGGTTTCATCACACCCAGGCGATGCATGTGGCAAGTGACACGCGCCAAATGCAGCATGTCAAAAATCTTCAAAAGAGGGTCACAGGCCAGACAGTTTGTCATAAAGGCATGAAACTTGTTGGATAGATAGCCATCAACATACTCTAGGCATCCTCGGGGTGTAAGGCGACATTTCAATGCTTTCGGATTTAAATGGCCTTGTTCGTACCTCGCGGACAAAGGCGTACTGTTTATTAGTGCTTAAATGATTATGAGAAACGAAAATCTGTGCTAGTAAAGTGACCATAATCCGTCCAATCTGACCAAACAAACTGTCATTTCTCTCTCTTATGATACTAAGCTCCGACAAGAGATCAACACAGTAGTATGATACTGATAACAAAGAGGTACTATGGCAAAGATGTAGAGCCGTTCTAGTTTCTCACTGTATCACTCAAGGAAAAGGTTGGAGTAGACGCCATGACATGCTTTGCCGCGGTGCTCATCTCGATAACTTAGACTTTTGACCCTGTGGCAGGTTATCCTACAACTACCCTGGGATACAAGGCCGCTGCATCACCCAGGTTTTTAACTATATCTCAACAATTGTCCTTTTTTTTAACATTAAGAGTTGAAGAGGAACGGATAATAAAACTAATCTATGAGCCTCACGTCGAGAAGTCTTACAAACAAAGCGTAGACATGAACCATCAGCAAACCAAGGCCCTCTTTAGGCCAACAAGAGCTCATCCCTGGCTCTACACACACCGCACATCCTACTCATCCACTTACTGCCTTTCACCTTTGTCTCACACAGTGCCATCATATAACTCACGTCTAGTATTGCAAACTAATTAAACGAATTTTTAGCTCGCTTGAACACTGTTGAATTAGTTAGGCAAGCTCTCGTTACATTTATACATGCCTTTGATAAGCTTCAGTAAACTATTTAAACTTCATTGTACAGAGGCTTAGAGGAGTGTTTGTGTTTGCTGGACCCTTCAAATGGCATGACTAAGCTACATAAATATATTTATTTTATAGAGTTGCTTGTAATTAATTTGGTTTGGTTAGGGAAGGAGAAAGCGAGAGAGAGGAGCAGCTAATACCCCTCACTCAGTTCAAGATTCACACACACACACACACACACACAGATACATGGCTTGCTGGAAGATGCCAGAGGTTTCCATGAACAAGAAAGACATGCATGGCATGGACGGAGGTCTACATGTTGAAAACCTTTCTTATTTTTGTGTTCATTATCCTGATTTCTTGAAAGCAGTATTTTCTGGTGACACGCATGATTTTTTATTTACATGTTTTATATATCTAGAGACTGTAAACACAGTGTTAACGGGAGACTTATGACAGTGTTGACTGAGTTGGTGGTGCGGTACGGGGTTGGCTGGCGTATGTTGAAAATAGTGTTACACTCGAAGGTAATTTAAGTAAATCAGAGACAGGGCCATTCATAGGCCGGCCCCCGGAAGGGGCCGACAAACACTCTGTCAGTCTATTCGTACTTGACGGAAGTGAATCATTACTATAACTTTCATTCTGTCTTGGTTGGTAGCATGAAATTCAATGAGTGTTTAGTTATGAGAAGGGAAGCAGCCTTCTTGGTTACTAGCCATAATCGCCATCAAATCTAATTATAACTGGCCATCAACTGGGCTGAAAAGGGTTTGGGATCAACGCTATGAGAAAATTTTTTGTCCCCATTCTTTTGTGACACTTTTACAGAAATCAAATCATCTGTGTAACCCCCCATTTTCATTGAACTCCTGAAATACAGTAGTGTAAATATCATGGTTGTTGATGAAAGAAGTGGCTGGTGCTATGAAGGCGATTGGGAGTAAGACGCTTTTGATATAAATGCCAGGCAGAGTAATGCAACATAAGTGAAAAACATTGGTCGTAGTAGTACTTGTAGTCACAGCTTCATCAAACGTCTGAACCCAGTGGATTGCAGGCTGAACTTGCCCTTCTCCAACAGTGACGTTTGTTTAACTAGGCAGTGGAGTCGCCTGGTTATATCAGCGCCACCACGTGAAGGCCTCCTCCTCCTCCAGCACTCAGAAGCCTTGGTAAACATTAATTTTATACGCATAGTAAAGGATAAGAGCAGCTGGAGTAGATATCTCGATGTGGTCCTCCAATATCATACGTGGGAAGGAAGAAGCGGAGCAGTGGGCTAATCGATGAGATCTTGCAGTAAAAAAGATGAAGATCTATATATCTTTCTATATACCAAGGCTGCTTTCCCCAGTAGAGGAGTCGCCGAGACAGGACGACACACTCCCAATTTACTCATCCACACACAGATTTAATCGTATCTTAGCCCAGCCCTGTGCCTGTGTTTGCGAATCCTTGGTAATTTTGAGAAATTGTAGTCTGTTCGTTTTAATCAGGAAAAATATGGTCACTCCCACACTCAATTACCCTTAGTTATGAAGTAGGAGTCATTCTTCTTGCCTACTATACTTTTTTCCTTATCTGAACCCAGAGTTTCATTCTATCGCATCTAATTTCACGCAACTCAGTGAAAGTTAGGCAATACAACGGCTTAGAACATCTTCGTGACTGGTATTATTATCGAATGTTAATGTATTGCTTCCTTTCAGCTTTCAAGATGGGGAGATGACAATTTTAGGCAAAGGTAGAGTAAAACTGGAATAGTCAAATCAATCTTCGTCTGTCTACATTTGACCACCATCTAAGCTGTAAGGAGTCAGATTTCCGCCGGGTTAAAATAGACAAGTTATGTTAGTCCAGGATTGAAGAATCTTATGGTACTTTAACCTTTTATCTGTAATGATGGATATTTTATGGTTTCTGTATCTCTGTATACAGGTTATGATCACCTCTTTTATTGAAGGACATATCCAAAGCCATAAGTTTAAAGAATATCACCGAAACTGAGCTAGTCTGAAGTTTCCAAAAGATGGAAGTGTTAAGGATCAGACAAGACCAAAGGGGATAAATTTTGAGAATAATCAGTTAACGGTAAAGGTTACGGAGCACAGTCAAAGTTCACCCTTGTGTCTGTGTGTGAACATAAGTAAAACAGCTTTAGTCTGATTTGAATGAAACTTGATGGATGAGCTGAGGATCACCCAAGAGGTTAATTTTCTGTTTTTCAAGAACAATAGGTCAAAGGTCAAAGTAACATGGTAAGTTAAACTTAAACAGTTTTTACTGGATGTAAATAAAAATTTATTTAAGAGTTCAGTTAAAACAAAAATATGAAGAATTAGAACAATCAAAGGTCAAGGTCACAGGGAAAGGTCAACGATCTGGATCACCAGACAATGTCAGTTCAAACATTTCTAATCTACTGTGAACCAAAGTTGGTGGAAGAGTTAAAGGTTAGGCAAGAAAAAATTAACTCGAAGGTCAAGGCCCCAGTTCAATAGCAAATACTCAGCCCATAGACCAGTTGGTGGGGCGGGTGTTGCTCTCTCTGATGCTGCTCTCTGTCTGTTGTTGTTATAGTTGTGGACATAAATATTAAACCATCTCAATGTTTTGTTGCTGTGGCCCCAGGCTCATGTGGCCGTGAACCCAGTGGACTGCAGGCTGACGTTGCTCTCTTACCTGAGTCTTTGGCCTCCTTTTGGAGGTTAAGGAGGGAGCAGATGGACGTTTGCATAACCGGGCAGTCCCGCCTCCTGGCTATATCGCTGCCACCACTTGAAGGCGACTATCTCCATCAGTGCTCCATTGCAATATGTTGATAATATTCCTAAACCCAAACAACTTTCCCAGAACATAAAGGAAGTTTCAATAATTATTCGGCTATAAAGTGGACTAATATTATCCTCCGCAAGTGTACATAGATATTAAGCTCTTTAATATTAAATTCAGCCCTTATTCTTACTCTCTGCTTCACTCTTTCTCAGTCCCGCCCCCCATCGCTCTTTTTTTCTTCTCTTCCTCTTTTATTCCATTTCTCATCACAAAATTTTTGCATCCTTTCCATTATCCATCATCGTTACTTTATCACTATCTTTTTTTTTCTCTTCAAAAACTGTGGTTTGTCCTCAGTCTTCCTCCTTACCCCTTTTATCCACCACCTCTCTCTCTCTCTCTCTCTCTCTCTCTCTCTCTAATCGCCTCACTCAGCTCTCATTAACCTGTCGGAAGCCATAATCAGTGCCAAATGATCCCAGGAAATGCCATTATGACGCGCTGTTCCCTGCCTCCTCTCATCCACCAACACATTTCAGAGCTGAGTGACTGTCATCCATCACCAAAATTAATGACATGAAATGGGGTTGAATAATGGACCTTTGTTTCGTAATAGTTAGTCTTAAATGGTAGATAATTTTAGGCTCTTTGTTGCACTGATGGAAAAGGTTGGTATGCTTCCTACTGTTTATTTTTTTTTCCCCCTTTTGGTCATAATAGTGAAAAAAAAAAACATGGAGTTGATTGGCTTCTGTTTTTCCATACTGTTTTAATTTTCATAACTGATTTTGAGTCTAAAAGGTGAAAAAAAAAAAAAAAGTTTCTTTGTCGCACTGATGGAATAGGTTGGTATGCTTTCTACTTTTTTTTTCCTTTTTTGTCATAGGAGTAAACGTCAAAAAATGGAGGTGATTAAGTGGTTTTTATTTTTCACACTGATGTTTTCATTTTCATGACTGACAGAGGCTTTAAGTGGTGGAATATTCTGGGTTCTTTGATGCAGTGTTAAAAGAGGTTGTTACGTTTGTGGGAAGGAAGTTACTATTGTCTTTTCATTCTAACTTGGCCAAAAATTGCCGTCTCTCCATCTTGAATGAGGACTCATAGCAATAGATTTACACTAGAATATGGATGTGTTTATATAGGGTACCCCATGTATATAACACTTCACCGCCCCTCCAGACGCCTTCTTGTGTCTTGTGGGGACGGCACATTGGTACCAGTATCTATCCCCTATTCTCACTACCAGAAACACGCCCACACCAGCCGACTGAGCCTTCTCCGAAATACATAAAACACAGCCAAGTTAGTTTCATTTGGAACGCTATTTACGAGTCACCTTATATAAGACTCGTGCATCCAGTTCAGGTCTCATATAAACCATGTAATACCGTCTGAAGGCAAGTGAAAATATAACTTACAGAGCCTGGTTGAAAGGATGAAAAGGGACAACAGAAGGGAAGGGTGAAGTTGGTTAAAAACGCCATGATCCTGAACAGGTGTATTTGTATAACTCTGGCCTTTCAGCCTTTGGAAGATTGTTCAAATATTGTTCTGGGGTACAAGGTTACCACAATTACTGTCCCACGTGTTACCCTACTGCAGTTACTCCTGTTACCAATTACCGCTCAAAGGGTGGATGGATATATTACGCTCTTTTTACCCTAACTCAGTTCAGATTTTCGTCCTTTTGTTGGTTATTTTGACGTAGAAGTGGCAGAAAAAAACACTTGTGTGGCTCTACATCCTTTCCATAGCACTACTTCGTGACTAGCAGCATACTATGGAGTTACTCTATTCTTTCAGCTCAGCATACGTCATGGAGAGATGGCAATTTTAGACCAAGTTAGAGTAAAAATAGTATAAACAAAAGAAGCAGGCAGGTTGTGACAATAGCTGGTTTGCTTTCATCTAAGGGAACTGGACAACTCTCACGGCCTTAGTTATGTGGTAGGATGAAGTCTCCTTGGTTACTAGTCAAATCTATCCTCCAGTCTGACTACATTGCCATCAAATGAACTGAATGGGGTTTGGGATCGTGGTCAGACAGAAATAAATCTGCCACAACAGTCCTAACTACTCGGCTACCGTGGCGGGTGATGGAAGTGTGCTAAGAATTACATAGGTCTGTCTGAGATGGAACACGAGTACGAGTAAGTTGCTGATAAGAGAGTTAGTGCATTGGAGAGTGGGAGGGAACAGAGAAAGCCGAAAGGATGCCTGGATAACTAGTGAGTGTGTGATGGAGGATAGAATGGAAGGTAAGGCAGAGAAAGAGAGAGAGAGAGAGAGAGAGAGAGAGAGAGAGAGAGAGAGAGAGAGAGAGAGAGAGAGAGAGAGAGAGAGGAGCAGTGAACTTCAAAGACTGGAATGGCATGTAGACAGAGGCGTAACAACGTTCAAATAACAATCTTTATTCTCTAGTTCTTGAAGCTTTAAATGTTATCTTTTCCTGTGCTTGGCTGTTTTTCTCCCTTCAGCGGTGCGAAGTAGAGATAAGATGACGATGATGATGATGATGATGTCAGTAGCGGCTGTAGAAGTAGCAGTAGTAGTAGTAATAGTAGTGGAAGTAGTAGTAGCAGTAGTAGTAGTAGCAGTAGTAGTAGTTACGAGGAGGAGGAGGAGGAAGAGGTGGAGAAAAAGAAGAAAAATTGGTGGTTGTAGTAGTAGTAGTAGTAGTAGTAGTAGTAGTAGTAGTAGTAGTAGTAGTAGTAGTAGTAGTAGTAGTAGTAGTAGTAGTAGGAGGAGGAGGAGGAGGAGGAGGAGGTGAAGGAGGAGAAGAAGAAAAAGAAGAAGAAGAAGAAGAAGTAGTAGTAATAATAGTAGTACTAGCAGTAGTAGTAGGAGGAGGAGGAGGAAGAGGAGGAGAAGAAGAAGAAAAAGAAGAAGAAGAAGAAGAAGCAGTAGTAGTAGTAGTAGTAGTAGTAGTAGTAGTAGCAGCAGTAGTAGTAGTAGTAGTAGTAGTAGCAGTAACAACATAATAATGATGATGAGCAGGGCATTAAGTAGGAGGCAGGTGGGGAAGGCAGCAGGTGTGGTGCTGACTTGATGTCCTGGGAAGAGGAAATTTTAGAGGCATAAAACTTGACCACCGGATAATGAAGGTAATGGAGAGAGTTCTAGAGGGTAAGATTAGAGAGAGTGTGAATATTGATGAGATGCAGTTTGGGTTTATGCCAGGCAGGGGGACCACTGATGTCATATTCATTGTTCGAAACTTCAGGAAAATATATAGAAAGAAAAGTGATCTGTATTTTGCTTTTGTTGATTTGGAGAAGAGCTTTGGCAGAGTTACTAGGGAGGTGGTGAACCGGGTAATTAGAAAGATTGGGATTAAGGAGTGACTGGTTAGAGTGGATATGGCTAAGTATGTGGGTGCTCGCACCCAGGTAAGAGTGAATGGAGTTTTAAGTGATGAGTTTTCCTTGGATGATGGTGTGCATCAGGAGTCAGTCTTGAGCCCCTTGTTCTTTATCATGGTGCTTGAAGCCCTCTCACGTGACTTAAGAAATGGACTCCCATGGAACAATGCTTTGGTGTTGATTGCAGAGAATGAATGGGAGGCAGAGGAATGATTTAGTAAGTGAAGAGATAGTATGGGGCACAAGGGTTTAGCAGTAAAAGCAGTTAAACAAAAGTGATGATATCCATTACTGGTGGCGGTACTGTCAAAGAAGAGAGAGTGTCCATGTGCGGTCTGTCACAAGGGCGTGGGAAGTAATTCCATCTTATGCAGTGTTTGTGATAAGTGAGTGAATGAGGGATGTAGTGGTAATAGAGTCAGACTGCGAGAAAATGCTGATTTCGTGTGTGGTGTGTCGGGAGAGCATGTAGACATCGTCAGAGTTGAAAGGATTGATCTTGCTTGTGAGTCTCTCGAGTGTGTCGATGAGTTTTGTTATTGGGGAGACATGTTATGGGCAGGATTGATTGATTTGATTATCTAGCTCTGTGACTAAACTGAGGCGTGGTTGGAAGAGGTTCAGGGAGCTGTTGCCTCTTCTGATGCAGAAAGGGCTCTCCCTCCGTGCTAAGGGATCTTTGTATGCTGCATGTGTTAGGAGTGTAATGCTGTATGGCAGTGAACCTGGGTAGTAAAGGAAGAGGAAATTCGCATGCTCAAACGAACAGAAATGACAATGATTATCATTAGGTGGATGTGCAGTACGTCCTTGAATAAGAGGCCGGGGAGCGGGGGGGCTATGTTTACAATGGAAGAATAAAGTTGTTGGATGACACTGGAGGGTATTGGAGTTGTGGTGAAAAGAGGTAGATTAAGATGGTTTGGGCATGTGGAGAGGACTGAGTAAGAGAAATGGGTACTGAAAGTGAGAAGTGTTAACGTTAGGGGTAAAGTTGCAAGAGGTAGACCGAAAAAGATCTGGGAAGAGGTCATTGAGTGTGACCTCACTGATAAGGGATTAAATAGGGAGGCTGCCAGAGATCAAGCAGCAAAGGAGCGGCCAATAGTGATAATAAACAATAAGGCTCTCTCTCTGTCTTGGAGGGGTAAGAGTTGCTAGAAGAGTGCATAGGAGGATAGAAACTACAGTGGAAACAAAACCTCAGTACCTCATGACAATATTGATAACCCAACATCACCACAAGAGAGAGAGAGAGAGAGAGAGAGAGAGAGAGAATAACCTCACCACATACAAACTTTCTGACAACGATACTAAAGCTTCACGACAGAGTTCGACATCAAGAGAGAGAGAGAGAGAGAGAGAGAGAGAGATTAATCATCAGCAATTTACCCTTGGATAAAGACTTAAAGGAAGTTAATAACCTTTGATTATCGGGTCATTTATTTGACTTAATCACCCAGCCATCATAAAGGCACATGCATCAGTGTATATACGCAGTCAACTTTTATTGGCAGGTGTACAGTAATTAAAAATGGATTACTTTGAAGCTTGAGTACTATCTTATGGGTGATTTATTATCGTCATATTTAAGATGGGGAGAAGAATGAGTGAATGAGAACAATATGGGGAGAAGGTAAACAATGAAGAGGAGCCCGATTACTGAGTTTCTTTTACCTGGGAACTGTGTGCTGCGTTTTTGTTGGTGGTGGTAGTGTGGTGTTGGTGGTGGTGGTGGTGGTGGTGTTGGTGATGGTGGTGGTGGTGGTAGTATTGTTGTTATTGTTGTTGTTGTTGTTGGTAGTGGTGGTGGTGATAGTATTGTTGTTGGTGGTGGTGGTGGTAGTGGTGGTAATGATGGTGGTGTTAGTGGTGACTGTTGTTAATTCACTGTTTTTTTAATGCAAGGAAGAAGGAACCAAAGGGCTGGAGCCCACAAGATTGTTCCTACCAAGAAAAAATAAATAAAGATAACAGAGTGCCAAATTCAAGATCCATTCATTCTCTCCGACAAGGGGAGTATGCATTCACAAACTGAGTGAATTTCAAGCATTTTACGTATTAACCTACCCAAACGCAGCTTAACCCAACCCAGAACCGGGTCATTCGAGCTTAACCGAGACCTATTTCCAGTCTTATTCTTAGTGGTCAGCGGAGTCCTCCTTGACTCTGATATCAAATTTGAAAACATGAGACAGACGCACTTCCAGCACTCTGACTGACTGAGAATGAGGACCACAATGCATCAGCGAAAACAAAAGCATACCACATAAGACCATAATGCATCAGCGAAAAGAAGAGCATACCACATAAGACCATAATGCATCAGTGAAAACAAAAACACACCAGTGTCAATGGGCAAAAAAGTAGACAGATTGCCAACACAGGCACACGTGAGCGACCCCACAATATCTCGCTTATTATTAATTTAAGGAAGAAACGTCAAAGAAGAGTGTTGACTTAGTACTGTGCACCGAAATGACTCCCATTGTCATTTAATAGGAATTCGGTGTTACGGTTCTGTAAACATTATCCAAGAGCTAGGTTGTGAAGGACTGGAAAGCACTAAGACTAAGGACATACGTATAGACAAGCATTCTTATACACAACTCCATCACAAGAAAATTTGCTTTGAATGATTAAGTAGCTGTAGGAGCGATGACAGCAGCAGATAATTAGTAAAGGATTATTATAAAGAACTTAATCTGAAAAACCGTTTGTAATTTTAGATCCTGATGCTTAAAGGTAGGAAAAAGCAGAAATAAAACACCCAACAGAGAGAGAGAGAGAGAGAGAGAGAGAGAGCAAATAAAAACTGCCTGACAATGACACTATTACCTCACGACAAAGAACCCAGCAGAGAGAGAGAGAGAGAGAGAGAGAGAGAGAGAGAGCACTAACAAAAATGTTAATAGTCGTGTTATCCATCCCACAAAAATCTCACGTACCAACATCCACTTTTCTGCTCCTTCTTTTCCATGACTTTTACATGTGTGTGTGTGTGTGTGTGTGTGTGTGTGTGTGTGTGTGTGTGTGTGTGTGTGTGCTTTCTTTCGGTTTCACTTGGATGGATTTAAGCTGGCTTTTGTTCTTTCTCTCTCACTTTCCGACCTCGCACTCTCTCATCCCCCCCCCCTCTCTCTCTCTCTCTCTCTCTCTTTCTCTCCATTGCATAACATCCATCAGGCAGGCTTCCTGAGGCTGTGTGTGAATCTGTTTTGCCAGACGTTCCTCTTTGAGTGTGTGTGTGTGTGTGTGTGTGTGTGTGTGTGTGTGTGTGTGTGTGATAATATGTCTGTAAGTGCACGGTGAGTACTGGAGTCATGTAATCCAGTTCTACCTGTTTCATGGTCACGTCTTCGCGACTAAACTGTGAACCGCATTGGTTTTGCCCTGAGAGGAGGGTGAAAAAACTCCCCCCTCAGAACGAAAAATACTACTCATCAAATGCCAAAGGGGCACTGAAAGCCAATGGCCATTTACCAGAGTCGATGGAACTCATTCGCCGTGTTGGTAGTTCATCTGGATAGCAAGACCTGATGCCCAGTGAACCCCCGCCCCTGTCCAAAGGTTTGTCGTGCGTCCTTCCCAAGTTGTTTGTTTTGAGGTGCCTCCACTTGTGATGGTAAGGCAAACCATTCCGGGAACCTTTCGGGCCTGCACTAGTTTTTTAAGGTCGCTACATGACGTCATGGGACTGCAGCAGCCTGTTGTATCCTCTAGTCTCTACTTTGCTTTTCATGGGCATCGTATTATTGCAGAAGACGCCTGGGCCCGAAATACACCCGTGGGTTTAAACTTCGGAAAGCACATCGTCTGGAAGCTTAGAACAGTAAAAGCCACTCGGAGGAGGATTGACTGCCTTTGTTATTGAAACAGCTGAGACGAATGGGGGTCATCGTCGCTGTATTCTTTCTGAGATGAGGTGGCCTGGCCATGGCGAGATCATGAGTTATGGTTACTCATACTGTTTGTTTAGCTGTGACAATGTTACCCATTTTACAGGTGTTGCAGTAGCCATTTCAACCTGCTTTGCCTTTTTGGTCGATCCGGGTACTCTGGTCCATCAGCGTATAATGCTGGTGAAGTTGAAGCATATTCTGGGCTTCCTCTCTCTCGTTGTAGTCTGTTTCTACTGAGATGAGTGGTATCGAAGAAACGCATTTGTGATACCGTGTAATTGCCAGGACACATTTTTGGTTCTGGGGGTCAGTGCTGTTACCGGTACTGGCTGGAAAGGTTTTCAGGAAACTGTAGGTCAGCAAGTCTCTGGAACCAGGGTATATCAATAGTTCTCTCCTTTAAACGTTGACAATGGATGTTTCTCAGGCGCAGCACTGTCGATAGATAGAGCAGGTCTGTCGCCAGGGTGTGATAGATATTCTGAGCGACAAACATTTGGATTCTTGAAGCCCGAGAAATCTACTACCATGATTTGTGTTACACTTCCCTCTCTCTCTCTCTCTCTCTCTCTCTCTCTCTCTCTCTCTTGGAGGAGGAGAGGCGAAGGGAAAAAATGTAATCTCTCCCTAATTGAAAGAGAGACGAAACTGCGGTTATTTACAGAGTAGTCAAATGGCCTTTCACATCCCTAACCCCTTCCACATCCCTAACCCCTTCCACATCCTTAACCCCTTCCACATCCCTAACCCCTTCCACATCCCTAACCCCTTCCATATCCTTAACCCCTTCCACATCCCTAACCCCTTCCACATCCCTAACCTCTTCCACATCCCTAACCCCTTCCACATCCCTAACCCCTTTCACATCCCTAACTCCCTTCACATCCCTAACCCCCTTCACATCCCTGACCCCTTTCACATCCCTAACCCGTATGGTAATAAAATGACTCATTATTATCGAGAACTGAAATGTCATATTCTCAAACCTAATATCGCAAAGTGGAGTGCAAGCCCCTGATATATGATGGTTATTTGGGGGATGCCTGTGGTCATCCGGTATCGTTAGCCTGCATCCCATGCTTCAAAATGCAGTCAGCAGCCATATACTAAGACCAAAAAACCGTTTCATCATCGTCTAATTCTTCAAAAATCGTCGTCAGAAATTTTGGGCCTGCATTCCACGTCTCATATTCAGGTTTAATCACATGACCCTAAAGCCTCACCGATCTGACCGCTCGTGAGTTTTCGAATACAAGGAAATTCAGATTATCGACATTGACAATTAACACCGAAGTAGCACAAATCTCGCTTAAAACAGAAAAATGTCGATTGAGAATATCACTGACATTATATCAACTACTTGCTGAACAGTGTTATGCTTCGAGTTAGCCATATATAAGAAAAGTACCATATCGAGGACCGTCCATCTTTTCAGTCGTCGAGAAATTTGCATAGTATTATCCTTCCTTACGGCTAAATCGAAGCCATATATTTTTTGGCCAGTGTTATTTTCACACGATATTTACCTGTTTTAAATACAGTGTATGCTGACACAACAAAAATGATTAATGTCGATAATTTGAACTTTCTTGGAGCCCAAAAATCGTAAATGGCCAACTGGAGAAGTTTGGTATGACCGCCATTATTTACCTCCTGGCATGGCCTTCCTCCCAAACAGAAGATTACTGTATGGAGGTAGTAGTAGTAGTAGTAGTAGCAGTAATAGCAGTAGTAGTAGTGATTGTATTGGCAGTAGTTGTAGTAGTAGTAGCAGTAATAGTAGTAGTAGTAGTAATTGTATTGGTAGTAGTAGTAGTAGTAGTAGTAGTAGTAGTAGTAGTAGTAGTAATAATAATAATAATAATAATAGTAATAATAATAATAATAAAAATAACGATAATAATAATAATAATAATGATAATAATATTAATAATAATATTAAATAATAATATAGAAGAGCAAATCAGAGGTAATACACAAACACCCTCTTCATTCTCCTCTCAACAGTCCAGTAAACAATCAAGAACACAAACACATTTAAACCACCAGGACTAAATCAAATCTCAAATATTCACGTAATTCACGCCTCACCCCAAGCCATGAACAACGTCACTGATAATTATGATATTCAACTTTGTCCTGGAGTAACAGCGAAGTCCATCACATCTGGAAAAAGTTAATCCTAATCCCTACACTCGAGTCATTTAACCATCTCAAAGCAGCTTTCCACAATAACACTCCAGTCATTTAACCATCTCAAAGCAGCTTTCCACAATATCCAAAATAAGAGGCTATTCCACAAGGGCATTAAATTTGCCCCACATTTTTCTGTCTGGTTCGCAGCATGGTTTCCCCCCCAAGCACTCAACCACCACACATTCTCTCCAAGCAACCCAACTTGCCTTAAACTGTTCCAAGAAACAACCCTTTCAAAAAATAAAGTGGCAGCATGGTACATGAACAAAGCTATCCACATCGTACCAAGATATATCCATATAAGCTAAATCTTAAGCTCAAAAAGGGATGATAACAGCAATAAATTTCTTGCCTCTCTCAGGTTTGCAGAATGAATCACTCTTCCAAAACTAAAGTTCTCCGTTTAGCATACTATCCAGCGGTCTCCCACAGCGTTCAGTCTTCTCTCCTGAACTTCGTAATCTTTTCCACCTTGACCTGCCAACCCGCCGCTGTTGGCCAGCTCATGGCGCTCTTATTGTTAGTTGTGCTTTCTTGCTTGGTTTCTTTCTTTCGGATTTTCTGTTTTGTATAATTGTGGCAGGCACTTCTACCCTTCAGAATTAACCGATTCCAACCAACCATGGACACAGTGAACAGTTTACTAATTAGCTCTGTCGACCGAGAAAATGGTTTTCTTCGTACTTTTCACGTTTTGAGCTGTAGAAGCATTACTTATGGCAGTAGAAAGCTCTGACTTTTTAGACGTAATCTTGAGGTCATTCCCTATCGGAAGTGTGCCATCCATTTTCCTCTCTCACTAAGTTATCGAGTGGCAACCGTGCAAAGATTGGCCTCGGCGTCCCTAACAACCAGTACAGGTTTTCAAAAATGCTCCCCTAGTTCTCCAGCAGCTCAAGGGAATTGAATGAAAGTTTGCATGTTTATAAACATTGACTACCACTACAACTTTCTATCGTACACCTATGTGCTACATTGGCCAGGTCAGGGGTCAAAGGTCAACAAATGTGAAACGGTGAAAATAGCTAAAATGAAGACTATGCTCTCGCGATATGCTAAGGTTCCGAAGATTATTAAGGCAGGGCCATGATTCTTGAGTGGATTGTTGCACTGGAGAGCCTTCATATAAAAATGACATTTAGTGTCGAAACTCACTTCCAGTCACTGGCAGGACCACGTAGAACTTGTGCCTCTGGTGGGCCATTCTACAAATTACAAGTTCCCTGGATTACACAGTGGGTGGACGGAATCTGATGAAACCTTGCATACTTATTGACGTTAATGAGTATTACAAGTGTGCTTCGTACATGCATGATTTATATGAACCACGTCAGGGACCAAATCTCATCCAATGCACTTCAGCAGAAAATCACTATGATCACGACTGGGCTCGCGCGAAGTGCTAAGGATCGGAAGGTTATTGACCCAGAGCCATGATTCTTGAGTGGGATGCTGATACAGGAGTGGCTGTTCATAACGAAACCCAGTTCCTGTCGCTGACAAAACTTGGTCCGTTTAGAGCTGGCAATCGTCCCCTATCGGCTAGTCATTTACAGAATTGTCCTGTGCTCATAGCCTGCCTATCACTTCACAACACTCAAAAACTCAACAAGCAACAGATCAACTACATCAGCATCAATTTTCATTAGAACACTGGCTTAGATAAAACAGTATAACTGTTTTTCTAACCAAATCAACCATTATCCTCTTCATTCCAGACAGGCACGAAAGTCATCCCGAATTCATTCTTTGTAATCAGTTCGTCCCGGTGGAGAGACAGTCCAGAATTTTAGGACTTATTCAGATACACACACCGCCTTTTCCCAACATAAAAGCAACCTCACTGCAAACGCATTTCATAAACTCATTGCCCTGAGGACGCAGATAGATTCACCCCTCAGACAGCAAAAGTAATTTCCGAGAAGTCTAAAATCGCTTCCTCAGGTCGTCCATCCTATATACCCACGCACCAAAGTTTCTGTACCCCCGTCGGCGGAAGGAAGTGGAAGTCAGGATTAGAGAGGGCAGGCGAACGGACAACCGTGAGTGGTAGTTTGGTACTGAGCTACGAGGCGGGTGGAAGACATCCTCACCGCCCCACATTCCACACCACCATCGCCACAACCACCACAATCTCCCTGATAAAACACGTGAACACAGCTTTGACATTTGAAACCAAACAGTGCCATAAAATGCTGTAATGTTAGGATTATAGTAATGCTGACTAAATTAATGTCTGACAGCAACCCAGCCTTGTGTCGTGGCAAATAGATTCTGTACTGCGTCAACACATGCCATTTCAGTGTTTGTACTCCTCTGTATCGTACCTAATAACATGTGATAATATTATTATTATTATTATTATTATTATTATTATAATTATTATTATTCTTATTATTATTATTATTAAAATCATCATCACCATTATCATTATTATTGCTATAACTATGATGACACCTGCAAAGCAAGAGGGTACCAATTTTGTCAATTCGCCAATTACCGATGCGAGATATTTGGCCTCATTCTACGTCCAATCGTTTGTTTGTCTGTCCCCTAACTCTTCCTAGGCTATTTGATGGATGTCAGCGAAACGTCACAGGTGTCTTTTAGTGGGTTGTTGGCACGTTGTGCACTATGTTATTTTTCCCAAACAGCTGTAGTGATCCCACAAATGACCATTTCATTGTGAGTCACAGAGTTCATCTTCACAGTTCAGGATCCATCCCATCCATGTCACTTTATGTAGCATCACACCCTCTCCACAAACAGTTAAAAAATAGAACAGCCTCTCAACACTACACTGTCTCAGTATCATCCCTCCTCGTCCACCCAAAACTGCACTTCACAATTATAAACACAAACACATGGCCACCACAGCCATCCAAAACCTCCAGCCAAGCAACATCCTTCATGAATTACAGCCAGGATACACTCCACAGAAACCATCCTATCTAGAGAGACAGGAGTGCACCTAGCCAGAGACCGAGGATGCCTTATCCCTACCCTCCTTCAGGACCAACATCAAATATGACCCACAAACTATCCACTATGATCACACTTCAAAGCAGTCCCTTCACTTCACAACACACTCACCCATCCATCATACTACCACAGCACAGACAGCTCTTCAATATAATCTCAACAAAAGAGATCTGTGAGTGTCCGGTTGAAGTGGCCGATATCCCGTGGTCCTCTAGTTTCACGTCCAGATAAGCCTTTGGTAAAAATAAATAAATAAATAAATAACGTAAAGAAAAATAAATAAACCTTTGCATGTAATTATAAGCAACTTTTTTCTAAGTTTCTGGAGACACTCTTCTAAGTATTTTGGTTAAGTAAAGCATTGTTTATTCTTTATTAATCGAGGACTCTTTCACAAGGGACTCAATCGCCAGAAGACCGCAAGAATAAGATGATATATACGTCATTAGTGTGGAGGTTCATGTTAATATCAATATGAAATTAAGAACAAGGCTTGTAGTCACTGCCTATCAAGGATAAACTCTGGAACTGTCTCCCTCTCTCTGTATTTCCTGCTTCTTATGATCTCCAGTCTATCAAACGCAGTGTGTCCAGGCATCTCGAAGTGAACGGATCTTGAATTTGGCTCTCTCTCTTTTTTTTTTTTTTTTTTTTTTTCTTGGAAGGAACACTTTGCGGGCTCATGGCCTTTGGTTCCTTCTTCCTTACATAAAAAAAAATACATGAGAATTAATAACGCCTTAATTTTACTGGTGTCACTTTATTCCAAACTTGTTACTACGAAGCAATCTTCTTCACACGCTGCAGTGAATACCAGCTGTGTACTGCACCGTTAGGGTTCCAGAGGGGAAGGCTCGTGCAGTGAATTCTTTGCTATGTGCTGATGTCGTGTCTGCCAAGCACTCTGTTGGATGATGTTATCTTTTCACCAAGTAATGTTATGTTACCGATTACACACACACACACTCTCTCTCTCTCTCTCTCTCTCTCTCTCTCTCTCTCTCTCACCACCAGTATATGAAGCTGGATGAATCAAATCTACTAGCAAAATTAGCAGTAACTTTATTTTGCAAATGCCGATGCTTCATTTGACGGAAAAGATTTTATACTCTGGGGGGGGGGGTGAGGGAGTACTTTCAGGTTTGTTTCTGGTTTACTGAATATACTTACCAGCAAAAAATAAAAAAATAAAATAAAATAAAATGTCTTGGGGTCAAGAATGCAGCCAGAAGGTAGAAAATCCTCGACTCTCCGTCCTGGTGTTTAGAACAATTGCATGTGGCGGACTGGACCAAAACACTGTACATTTCGCCAGTCCTTCGTGTCCGTCAAATGGCATCACAGACTAATTTCCCGTATCTTTGTGCAGTTGGTGAAATCCTGCTTTCTCTCTCTCTCTCTCTCTCTCTCTCTATTTTAGTACAAATGTTTGGCTCTGGGTGGCCTGAGGAAAAGTCAATAAATATTATTCCTGTGGTCTACAGTGGTGCTCCCAAATGGCTGTCCCCGGCTCGTCCGGGAACAATGGCATTTCCAATTCATGACCACATTCCTATTCGGAGCATGCACGGTCGCCCGCAGAATCACGCACGGAGGGAGAGACGGACGTGGAAGTACACTCAGACAGACAGACACTCACTGACAGGTGGAAGGGTAAACCCGAGGAAAGTTCCGCGTTATACACTCGCTCACCACTTCGAAATAGTAAATGTGAGACAAGTGGTAGGGAAGTAGTAGCCAACATTCATGTATCTGGTAACTGTGTGAGGAGGATGGGGATGGAAGAGGGACGAGTAGGAACCATCAGCTCCCCCAGCCTTCCTTCTCCCTTAACCTCTCCCCTCCCACACAGTGGTACCAGACATTTCAGTGTCTGGCTACTGCTTCACTAGTGGTTGTCTCACGCATAAAGGTCCGAACTGGCGGGCAGGTGTATAAGGCAGAACTTTCCTCGGCTGTGCGTTCCCACACACGTATTAAGACGGAAAAATAGGAGATACTTCGTAGTCTTTCCTGTACACATTGGGCAAGTTGTGAAATAGTTTCCCTCCTTCTGCCTGTAACCTCCATGTTTCCTTCTTCCTTTGCCTCTTCTTTTCCCCCTTTTTCCTCTTCTTTTTCATCTTCTCTTTCTTCTTCTTCTTCTTGTTCTTCTTACTCTTTCTCCTACTACTACTATTATTATTATTATTGTTGATTATTATTATTATTATTATTATTATTTGACGCAATCTCTCCATGCATTCCCAACATAACAAATCTATATTTTGGGTTTCATAGTTCATTTTTAAATGTTACGAAATCTCCTGCATGAACAAAAATTATTATTCCTTCTTTCTGAACCTTGGCCTTAAACCTGAAGACTTTTACTATTTTTCTTTCTTTCTTTCTTTTTTTTCCTAACGTCTACTTTCCCTCTTTTTTTTTTTTTCCAGCCTGGGGGAACGTCATAATGTTGAAGTCAGTGTTGGCTGTGTCTAACCCCTCCAGTTCTAAAAGTCTCTCGAAAGATGAATAAAACAATTAAAAAAAAAAGGAGACTCTGAAGAAGGTCATTACCACAGTTCAGAAATAAACCCCTTTAGGCCAATAACCTTTTATATATATTTTACTCTTCATCCCCAGACGATATATTTCACCTTTATGATAAACATGTAGAGCCACTGAGCCTTGATTCAGCCGTCATCACCGTGGAACAACTGTCTGCCTATCTATTGGCAGACGCCTTAGTCCCGTAAGGGGTGGCCACAAACACATCGCCTCCATACCACCCTGTCCCATGCCATTTCACTGCCCTGCTTCCAGCTGACACCCCCCTCTCTCATATACCTCTCTACTCCATCCCTCCATCTCATCCTTGGCCTCCCCCTCCCTCTCCTGAATCCTGGGGGTGGGGAAAAAAAAAGACGAAAAAAAAAAAGGAAAAGAGTACAAAGCCTGGTAGCAAGTATTTCCATAGTTTAATTAGGTTGTCTGGCAGAAGGCAATGAAAACTAAAGCTTATCAGAGACAGAACTGTTCACACACACACACACACACACACACACACACACACACACACACACACACACACACACACACACACACACACACACACACGCACGCGCGCGCGCGCGCGCGCGCAAACTGTCCGGGAACACTTGACTTACAGATGGTATATGTAGGGTTAGTCGTATATTGCTCTCTCTCTCTCTCTCTCTCTCTCTCTCTCTCTCTCTCTGCGTATGTCTGGCTACGACAGAGGAGAACTGGTCTATAGTGAGATTAAAAACAAAAGTCACTGGATATTCGTACCTGCCATAGAAACCCAGGTGACCATACAACAGCCTGGGTGGGTCGCGTACACACACACACACACACACACACACACACACACACACACACACACACACACACACACACACACACACACACACACATACAAACAAGCACCGGCACACATTATATAATGGCATACATACATGTAGACGCACAAACACACATATACACAGTAGAACATAGGCTCACATATAAAGATACACACACACATACACACACACACACACACACACACACACACACATACATACAAACAAGCACCGGCACACATTATATAATGGTATACATACATGTAGACGCACAAACACGCATATACACAGAACATAGGTGCACATATAAAGATACATACACACACACACACACACACACACACACACACATATACACACACGTACAAATAAGCACCGGTACACATTATATAATGGTACACGTACACGTAGACGCACAAACACACATATACACAAAACATAGGAGCACATATGAAGGCACAAACACACACACACAAGCTCAACACGGCCAGAGGCATTACCTAAATAAGTATCTTTGAATGAGTCAAGCTCTGTACCAGGTTAGACTAAATGATTTTTCATTATTAAAAGGAAAAGAAATAATAAGTTTAAATAAGACTGGTTCAAACAAAACCACGATGCGTTGAGTCAGCTGGGTTTGTTTATACTACAGCAAGACGGGGAAAGCGTGCATACTTTGTAAGTACACACTCTGTTCATTTAGTTTTACAAAATGGATACATACTTCAGTAAAACAAATTTGGAAAAGAAAAGGGATAAAAGTAAAAAGCAAAATGATGATTTCTACCAAGAACTGGTTGAAGTGGAGACTCACAATAGACTGGTTGAACGGGTACACAAACTAGAAATGGCTTTCAAAAATGAAATTGATGAAATAAAGAAGCAAATGCACTTGCAAAAGGAAGAGATAGAAAAACTGGGAAGGGAGGCCAATAAGAAAGACACAACCATCAGTGAACTAACAGTGGAATTGAATACCCTTAGGAAGAAAGTGAGTGAAATGGGAAGTACAGTAGTTAATCACGAGAGTGTTATGGAAGAGTTCAAAAATGACACAGAGACAATTAGACAAGCAAGCAGTCTTATGGACCAGAGCAGTGATACTGAGGAGAAGATAACACAGGTGAATGAAGCTGTGCAAAGCTACAAAAATGATGTAGAAATCACGTATGCTGAAATGGTGAAAGTAAAGAAAGACTTAGAAACAAGGGTGGAGGAAAAAAAAAACATTAAAAAGGAAGTGAAAAGAATAATCCAAAACAATCCAAAGTTAGTCAGAGATTCAGTAGAAATAAATAAATCAATAGTAATCACTGGTATAGAAGAGGAAGAAATTAAAAACAAAATCACTAGAGACAAAAAGGAGATGGCAAATGTAATGAGCTTACTGAAAGAAGTATCAGAGGAAATCTGTAGTAAAGACATAGAGGAACACAAAAGGTTAGGGAAATACGAGAAAAGCAAGACAAGACCTCTAAAGGTGACTTTCCAGAGTGTAAACACTGTGGAAGAGATACTAAAAAATGCAAAGAATCTTATGGAAAAAGAGGAGTTCAAAAATGTATGGATAAAAAGATGTCTAACACAAGAGGAACTGGAATTACTGAAAGAGAAAAGGGAGGAAGCAAAAACAAAAAATGAGGGAAGATCAGAAGAGGACAAGAAGAAATTTTTTTACAAAGTAATAGGATTGCAGGTACGAAAGTGGTACACAAACAGGATGGAAGAAAAAGGAGGAAGTTAGTAGAACCATGTCATGACAAGTATATAAACAAGATGATAAAGTTGATGTACTCAAATGTGGATGGAATGGTATCTAAATTACTAGAGATGAATGATTATGTCAGAGAAAATGAACCACAAATAATATGCCTTACTGAGACAAAATTAACACCAAGGATATCCAATAACATACTAAACTTAGAGGAATACAATATATGGAGAAGAGACAGAAATTTAAAAAAAGGAGGAGGAATTATAATATTAACTAAGAAAAATCTAAAAGTCAAGGAAATAAACCTAGATATACCATCACAAGTAGAACTGATTGCAGTAGAGATCGACACATCTGAAGGTAAAGTAATTGTAGCCAATTTGTATATGCCACCCAGATCAAACACATGGGAAAGAGACGAATATGAGGACCTGGCAGAGAGTACAATTCAGAGTATAAGATCCTTGCTACATAAAATGGAAGAGAAATAGGAAAGAATTATACTAACTTGGGATTTCAATACAAATATAAATTGGAATACTCTAGATATAAATAGCCAAGAAAGCTGTAGGGACCAAAAGCTCCTGGATCTCGTACAAGAGTTTTTCTTAACGCAACATGTGAGGGAAACCACTAGAAAAAGAGGACTTGATGTACCTTCAGTGCTAGATCTAATATTTACTAGGCAAGAAAATGACATTGACAGTTTAATATATCACCCTCCACTCGGCAAAAGCGATCATGCAGTACTAAATTATAACTTCAGGATAGCATATGACATAGTAAACAGCAATGACAGTTACAAAAAGAGACTAAACTATAAAAAGGGAAATTATCAAGACCTAAAGAAGTATTTCTTAGAAGTTGATTGGGAAAATGGGCTTAGAGGACAAGATTTAAATGCTGTATATAAAAATTTTTGTGAATTTTATGAAATAGGAGTCCAGAAGTACATCCCACAGCACAAAGAAGCAGATAAGAAAATACAGAATGGTTCAATACAGAATGTAAAAAATCAAAAGAAAGAAGAGATTTGTTGTGGAATAGATACAGAAGACACAAAAGTGAAAGGGCGTATAATAATTACAAACAGGCAAGAAACGACTATACAAGAATAAGGAGGGAAGCCCAAAAACAGTTTGAGGAGGATATAATAAATAAAAGTAGTGCTCAACCAAAGCTGTTTTACAGCTATATCAGAAGCAAAACCAAAGCAAAAGATATAATACAATCCATCACGGACGAGGGAATCACTTATGCACAAGAGAAAGATATTTGTGAAGCACTAAATAAGAATTTCCAATTAGTTTTTACAGAAGAAAAAAATTTTGAGAGGGAATATGTGGAACACGCATGTCCATACATACTACCAGATATACAAATAGTAGAAAAAGTAATACAGGAGGAGTTAAGTAGATTAGACAGGAAAAGCAAGTGGTCCTGATGAAATTTCATGTTGGGTGTTACGAGAATGTGCAAAGGAGTTAAGTAAACCATTATTTTTAATTTTCAAGAAATCCTTGAGTCAAGGGAAACTACCTGATATTTGGAAAAAAGCAAATATAGTCCCCTTATTCAAGAAAGGAAATAGACAAAATCCTCTCAACTACCGACCAGTATCACTGACCAGTGTTGTAAGCAAGGTATTAGAAAAACTTATAAGAAAAGCTTGGGTAAATCATCTAGAAGAACACAGTATGATAATAGAAAGACAGTTTGGTTTCAGAAAAGGAAAATCATGTGTTACTAATCTGTTGAGCTACTATGACAGAGTAACAAACACAATACAGGAAAGGGAAGGATGGGTGGACAGTATCTATTTAGATTTCAAGAAAGCTTTTGACACAGTACCACACCAAAGACTTTTATGGAAGCTGTACCATCAAGGAGGAATTCGAGGCAAACTGTTTTGTTGGATGCAAGACTTTCTCATAAAAAGAGAAATAAGGACAGTACTAAGAGGAAACTACTCATCATGGAAAGAAGTGACTAGTGGAGTACCACAGGGTTCGGTGCTGGCACCAATCATGTTTCTAGTGTACATAAATGATATAAACAGTAACACTGGAAATGAGAGCTATCTGAATATGTTTGCAGATGATGCAAAAATACAAAGGAGAATTACTAGCACAGACTCTTGTAGGGAGCTACAAGAAGAATTAAATAAACTTCATGAATGGAGTAGTACATGGCAAATGGAATTCAATGTGGACAAGTGTCATGTAATCAAGTTTGGTAAAAGTGGAAAAAGACCTGATTGGGATTATAAGTTAGGAAATAAAACCCTATACACATCAGAAAGAGAGAAAGACCTACAGTAGGTTTGATTATCAATAACAGACTATCTCCGGCTGACCACATCAGCGAGAAGGTATGGAACATGTATACACTGCTTGCAAATATGAGAATAGCATTCACATACATAAATGAAGACATGCTAAGAAGGATAATAACATCATTCATTAGACCAACCCTGGAATATGCATCAGTAGTTTGGAGTCCTCATCTCAAAAAGCATATAGACGAGATTGAAAAAGTTCAAAGGGCCGCTACAAGATGGATACCAAGCTTAAGGGACCTAAGCTACGAAGAAAGACTAAATAAACTGAATCTACCAACACTACAGGAGAGAAGGAAAAGAGGTGACATGATAATGCTATATAAGTGCATATCAGGAAAGGAGAAAATAGACATAAATGATTACTTAACATATGGAGAAGCATCAGCAAGAGGACACTGCAAAAAACTGCATAAGAAGAGAGGTAATAAAGACGTAAAGAAATTCAGTTTCCCAAACAGAGCAATTGATCAATGGAATGCACTACCGAATGAAATAGTGTGTGCCAAAACAATTCACAAATTTAAGGATATGTACGATAAATATGGTCTAAGACACGGGACAGTACGAGCTTGACTCATTCCTGTAAAGATACAATTAGGTAAGAACAATTAGGTAAGAACACACACACACACACACACACACACACACACACACACGTACAAACAAGCACCGGTACACATTATATAATGGTACACACACACGTAGACGCACAAACACGCATATACACAGTAGAACATAGGCGCACATATAAAGATACATACACACACACACACACACACACACACACACACACACACACACACACACACACACAAACACACATATAGATAGATGGATAGATAGATATACATACAGTACACGTAAAAACATACATACACACAAACATACAGGCTCACATACAGTACAACACATAGGCACACATGAAACCGTACACACACTTATAAATTTACACCTGAATACACACAAAGAGACACAAAAGCACAAAGAGACTCTCTCTCTCTCTCTCTCTCTCTCTCTCTCTCTCTCTCTCCAGCTTGGGGTTTACTCCATCTTCATAACATTAACCTGTTCTCTATAAGGGGCGTCCACACTAAGTAATCATCATCATCATCATTATCGTCATCATCATCATCATCCCAGTGAGTATTCCATGCTAATAATGTTGTGAGATAAGAACGAGAGAGAGAGAGACAGAGAGAAGCACAGCATAGCTAACAACTACATGGTCAATAAATCACCTTTTTATTTTATTGGCACGACCCTGGCCATACGCTTAACAACCCGTTCCCTGAGGCCTCCTGCACATATCACCATTTTGGCGCTAACATCCACCATCCATACTGAATACACGCAAGGCTGTCTCATAACGGACTGGTGTATTGGTATTGCAGGGGAGTTTTTATGAACTGTCACCACTTCGGCGCTAACACCCACCGTCCATACTAAATACACGACTGCGCTCTGTCTGCTGTACTGGGATTAGCGGGTGTTTTTAGCGACAGGGAAGAGAGAGAGAACATAACTTACGTATCTGAAATCCTTGAAACTGTTCCCTGCCCCAGCCGGGATTCGAACTTCGAGGTAAAGTCATTCGCGCTAAAGGGCAGAGTGTGAAGGAGGGAGTGAGGCCAGAGGTAAAGCCCATTGGATAGACAGTCACACCATCTTTACCGTGACTCTTAACATTGTCTTTATTCAGTGTGCTAAGCCTGTGACCCTCAGAGAAGAAAAACAGGAGTTGCGAAAAGACGGGGATTTTCAGCTGTCATTAATTCTATAGAATGGATGCTAATGATGCTGCTGCTGCTGAAGATGATGATGATGATGATAATAATAATAATAATAATAATAATAATAATAATAATAATAACAATAATAATAATAATATAATAATAATAATAAAAATAATAATAATAATCAGTTTCCTTTCTAAACCTTAGTAGTTCCATTATCTGTTTTGTAAATAATGCAAAGCGTTTCCTCTCAGTTCTTTTTGCGAGTATCCAAGCTTTTTTATCGTCAGTCTTTCCTTTTCCTGGGTTGGGATGAGCTTCTCCAGAGAGCTCTTCACCTGGAGCGGGGTGTGAAGTACGCTCACTGACAGCGGATGAGGATAAAGGTGTCTGCACTCCAGTAAGAGCAGCTCCCTCTAAGTAAGAGGGCAAAGACCTTAAAGGACAACAGTCTTAGGATTAAATGTAACATATATTTTGCCGAAATTATTAAGACTGTGGCTTCATCTGCATTTCAGTATCACTGTGAGATGAAACAATATATGAAATTAATACACAAGCGTATTTTAAAAAGGTATCGTTATAAGTCTAGCGTTGTCTTGATGTCATTTTTCATTTATTCCTCTCTCCTGCGTTTCCGTTTCTCTGCCTCTCATATATATTTTCTCAGTTATTAGCTTGGCTGGGGATATAGCTATGATGATCAAATCCATTTCTGTGTATGGATGCATCAAAACTAGGAAAATATGATGAGTGACAAGTTCATAGGCATTGTGTGTGAGTCAAGGAAAAATTCATTCGTGTTTGATACAGATGACTGAAAGGTCAAGGGCACAGGTCAGGGTCATGATTCAGGACGCTGCGTGACCTTACCTATACATAAACCTGATCTGGATCTAACTATAGTCGTTTTATCTTAACTTGGCCCAGATTTTTGTACTTCAACTTAGTATACGTTGTTTCAATAGAAGGAAAAGACAATGCTATGGCTGTAAATTCTTTCCATAGCAGTTCGTCATGACTAGCATCATAATCTAGTAATAATCTATTACTATAACTCAGTATTCAAAGAGAAGAGGTGGCAGTTTTAGGCCAAGTTAGAGTAAAAAGCGTGTAGCAGCATAAACTCTGCCTAGGAATGGGAACAAGTGATTTGGTTTTGGGGCAAGTACAAAGGTCATGGGTTAGAATGAAATTTCTGGCACTTCTGGGAACACCGTCCCAAACAAGTATCGGCCCCATTACAGCACATATCATCCTGAAACACGGATGAAACATTGTGATATATGGGGCATCCAGTAATTACAAGCGCAAATATTATCGTTGGTAATTATTAGAAGTCAAAACAGCAAAAAGATTCTCCTACTGGGTGGGATATGTTTAGAGGCACCACATTTATAGACTCACGTGTGTCTGCGAAGTTGATCATTTTCACAACCATCGTACCCCTTGGAGGGATGGTGTACTGTACTTCTGATCTAAGTGGAGAATACTGTTATCACTATCACTGTGACTACGAACATATCAACACGAGGAATAAATGAGTCAGTGAGTTGTGTCACTATGCTGTATCCGAGCCAGCCGTAGATTCACACCCAATAGTAGTCTCTGATTGACTAAGATAATTTTCTCCCTATCGATAACATGGTGATCTGTGTCCCTGTATCATGTATTATCAGTGATATCTTGTATTTCTTAACACATTTATTAGGTCAGTGAGGTGACTGAATACAAGTCGGAAGCCTACGTGACCAAATTCTACGAAAGTTATTTATTTATTTATTTTTTGTTCGTCTTCTTCTTCTTCTTTATGGCTTTCCTTGCAGAGTTAGTGTTTCTGAAGGTGAACTCTCTCTCACGCCTACTTGTTTGTGCGACACAGCAGTTAGTTAAGGCACGATATTTCTAGGGGAAATACGTACTGTTCTTCTTAAGAATAAATCAGTCACATCAAGACCGCCCTTTTGTTAATGCCTTCAACATCAAAAGGGGACCGTCGCATCACACAGTCTGTCCATATTTAGTCTCAGATTTCACCCTGACTTTCTTCGAGCCTTGGGTGGAGGCAAGCTGGATGGTGTGGGTTGCAGTGCTTAGAGACAGAGACACATCAGAATCCATGCTGAAGTGATGTTCCTTTTTACGATAAGAATGTGTGTTGGTCTCTGACTAGCCTCATATTACGTCACACCATTGGCGACAGTGATTCTTAACCTGGAGGATACTCAACAGAAGTCAGACTCCTTTACTTTATCGTTTAATTCCTACTCTCATTGCTAACAAACTGTTATTATAGACCCATCAGCTACATCTCGGAGAGTGCATTGATGTGCCCACGGTGCTTCATTATCATTCACTAAAGGAAAATATGGACATGCAACACACATTATAAAAACTAGATAGAAGAAAGATATAGAAGAGAGTATGACGTTAGTTTCATTTTATTACTTACTTTAAAATAGTGTAACAGTAAAAGAGTTGCTCAGGTTAGCCAGGTTATACATATTTTCATACCGGGTATAGGTCGGGAACTGCGCCCTCTCCCCCAGCCTTCCTATATAATTCGCCTGATGCTTAGGACCTGGATGGGCTCGTATCTTCACACATACGATATTACATGCATCTGTCTTGAAAACAGTGGCAATTATCTTGCTGAGTCGAGAGTGGAAGCTACATCCCATTCCTCAACCCCCAAGTGCCGTTCCTCTGGCTTCTGCAGCTTACTACAGCCTGAGTTTTATTCCCATGCAAAATACCGTTCATTTGTACTGGAAACTGGATTTATTTTTGCCCAGGTAGGGAATTAGTAATGTGGTATGTGCCCCTCACCTGAACTCCTCTGCATAAGTTCTGTTGGAGCGGTTAACAACAACAAGTTCAGTCAATTACCAAACACATTCCTCGCCCCCTCTTTTTCTTTTCTCCTTTTACAGAACATTGAATAACATGTTTGGTGATGTAGACGCGAGACAGTGTGCCCTTTTCCTCAAAGCCACGTTTGCTTTCAGTGTGGTGCCAGCCACCTTTGTGTGGGTGTGGAAGCATTCAGCACAGCAACACAAATACTGTGGTCGTGCACAGGAATTAGCGAGCGCAATGGTTTCCGAATCGCAAGGGTTAAAAGACTGTTGCACTCATGTAATCTTTTGACTGCACTTGAAAATATTATAAAAGATGGTCAAGTTTTAAAAATAGAGTAAGAATTGAATGATAACATACCTGATTGACCTCTTTAATACTTATATAGCTAAGCCTGCAGGCCATTCTCGCATAAAAGAATACTGTGTGTGTGTGTGTGTGTGTGTGTGTGTGTGTGTGTGTTGCCAAAATATCTCGAATAGTTTTGGACGAATTCTCACCCAACCATCAGGAAACAGCAACTATGTGGATGTGCAGAAGCCTGTTACATTTGGTAAGGATTTGACCAAAGACAACAGAATGCCGGCTGCCATTTTTTTCGGATATGGATTGGCTTTTTGTGAACCGCAGTGACTGAACTCCGTAGGGTTGTGTTAATTTTCTTCAAAAAAATATTTGTTTGTAGCTTGTATCTTAACCAACAACATATTCTGCCGGGCGATTAGCATGCTGCATTTAGTACCGATTTCTTTTAAAGAAACAGCGTCCATACAGTAGCGGCATTTGTAACATACCGTACTGTGCTGCCAGCCTTGCCAGTCAGGTACTTACTGTATACTTCCCGGGAAGGATTAAGCAGGGCTGGCCTTCGGTGCACCATGAGGGAAATACTCGCCCTAAATTATTACACAAGCAATTAATTGGTTGGAATGGGAAAAATAACAGATTACAGCAGAATTTCCTAAAGCTGTTCCATCTCTCCTGAGAAGTTTTACGCTTTTGAAAGCTGGCAGCTGATTGCTTGTCCGAGTGCATTCATTAGTAACGATACATTTTAAGTTTTATTACAAGGGTTACATTAACCGTTTCTGACGATGAATGCTCAGTATATATATATATATATATATATATATATATATATATATATATATATATATATATATATATCAGCACCCTTGGTTGCACAGCCTTGCAGGATGAACAATTTTGCCTGCCTAACAGAGGCCACATATGTCACATACAACTGCTGAATAGGGAGCAGCACAGGTCCCACAGGCTACAGCAATTCACCACTACTCCTCTGACCCACTATCATTCACTGTAATCAAAAATATGTTCTACTTTAAGTTCTTTATGGAACAACTGAGCCTGGGTCGTTATCAAGCTACCTTACAAACCCACTTCATCCGATGCTGTCACTACCATGCCATCACACCCGATAATGCTCAGTGCTCTTACCACCTTTCATAGTTTTTCTGTTCACTTGCTTCTTCGAATCTGTCTCCATAGTATTTCGGTATTCTTGCCTTTGCCTTAGAAACTCTGTCAGAGCGCCTTCTTCTTTGCTATCCTTATCTTATTGTAGTAGTTCAGTTACCCTACTAGGAGCTACCTAGCATGGGCCAACCGACTACTGCAGTTATCCTCTCTTCTTATGCTTTTATGTTCATAAGCAGTTGACGACCCAGTGGAAAATATATCACATAACTTTCACCGGGAACACCATAGTCCATTTTTTTCAACTTTTACCTTATCCTGTTTTATTGTTATTTTAGCATAATAAAAATGTCTTATTGCATTAAATTCCCCCAGGAAGCTGTTAATACACTGATGTGACCACACAGGTGAGTGAACATTTACGTGACGATACGAGCAGTCAGCGTGGTAGGTCACTGGGTAGCTACGTATCGGTTACTTCGCTAACCCATTAGCTTCCAGGGTTTCTTGTGTAAGGGATTGTGCTGGAAGGATATTAAGGGAACTGCCCTCCGCCTATCGGCTCATATTCGCGATGCTCATAGGTCCCTACCCTGGGGTTCCCCTCTTCATTAACTTTCGAAAATGCCCAGTTCCGTCCTCTGTTGAGGCCACTGGGTGCAAAGGGGGTAACGGCGTGCCTCATGGCAACTGGCTTTCACAAGCAAACTCGAAATGTAATAAGGCTTTATGCACTCCACATTCACTTTTAAAGTGGTTCAGTAGATAGTAGTGATGATAAAATCCTTGTGTTTTGAGTGTGGTAATAATTAAGGATAAAATGGTGATATACTATTGTTTTTTTAAAGGGGGGGGGTAAACTTAAGTAAAAGAATGAGAAATTTAATGAGAACTTTCGTATTCACAAGAACAGAAACTGATGGTTAGGAATGGTTAATTATTCACAGACTTGATAGCAATGCAGGGCCACATAGTTAGTTGGAAGAAATACGAGAGAAAAGGGTTGTTGGTTCATGATGGAGAGTAACAGAATCGGTGTTAACCCCACTGGTGTAGTCCCTCCAGTCTCCTGGGAGGTTATTATTCAGGTTTTTGGGAAAAGAATGGGTGTAAAGATGTGGGCGCTGAAGCAATTAACATTTACTCCGATTTATTGTTTTATTTGGTTATTTAGGGGTTTCGTCATAGAGTAGTTTGGTGGACCAATTAATTACGATCAAGGAGGTTTGACTACTGGTATAGACTGTTTACGCTTGACACCATCACTGACACTTGCATCACCAAGACATGTAGTGTAAAGAGTCCAAGTGACCAGGCGCTACACTCAACACCATACGTGGCCGCCCGGTAAACCAGTGTGTCTGGCACAGGGATTTCAAGTGTACTCGCCCGGATTAATAAAAGAGGTACCAGACCACCACACGCATGAAACCTTGTGTGTGTGTATATATATATATATATATATATATATATATATATATATATATATATATATATATATATATATATATATATATATTGCTATTGCAACCCTTTTACTAAAAATTATAATTCATCATTACTAATGATTGCACTCAGAAAACCAGTTAACTGGCAGCTTTCAAAAGCTTGAGTCTCTTTTCATCTCAGAAAAGATCGAATAAGCTTTAATTTATTTCACGTGACCTTTTTCAAGAATGGTGGTTTGTTTGTCCCGTCTATTCAAGGACGTGATTTTCATTTTCATTAGATATTTTTCTACCGTTTGACAGTTTACTTGCCTCTGACAGGTGTCTGCAACTAAATCCCTAGTTTATTCCACGTGGCATTAGCCCAATGTGTATCACATTCTACAAAGCCTTTTTCCCTCAAATAACCACTGAGCCTCAGACCTCAAGGGACTTTCAGTGGCGAGATACATAGTCCATTGCAATGTTCGCATGCTGTACTCATTTCGCCTTAACTTGACCCAAAATTTCTTTTTGCAGCATATTGCAAGTAGCTCAGTAGCAGAAGACAAAGCTACGGCTATGCAATCTTTCAGTAGTAATTCTTCGTGACTAATCTCATATGCAAGTGTTAATCTAGTGCTACAACTCAGTATTTAAGAAAGAGAGGTGGTAATTTTAGACCAAGATAAATAGCGTATAGATGAAGTACATAGTAGGAACCTAAAGCTGCATTCTATAGAGGTTTTCAATCCATCAAAATAACACTCTCTTGCGCTCCTGTCGGATTTCTTATATATTCCAGAGATAGAATGTCCTTCCGTAATTCTTTAATATAATCACATCACAGTCGTTCTATCCTTCATTACACTCAGAGCGAGAAGTGAGAATGGGTGTTGTGTTTGGCTGGACGTGTGTGTGTGTGTGTGTGAGTGTGTGTGTGTGTGTGTGTGTGTGTGTGTGTGTGTGTGTGTGTGTGTGTGTGTGTGTGTCTGTGTGTGTGTGTGTGTTTGTGTGTAAGAGAGAGAGAGAGAGAGAGAGAGAGAAAAAAAGTTTTAATCCAATTTTCATCATATCTGGTGGAGAGATAGAGGGTCAGCCAAAGGGTCGACCTATAGTTTTTGAGGATAGGTCAAAGGTCTCTCTCTCTCTCTCTCTCTCTCTCTCTCTCTCTCTCTCTCTCTCTCTCTGGTCGAGGTATTGCAGTAAGGTAAGGAATAAATATAGACAAGGGACGACAGACAAGGGACTCATTTTCCTCCTCTCTCACCCCTTCGTCACCTAAATTAATCTCTTATCCTTCCACCCTCCCTTCCATTATCCTTCCCCTTCATCAAGAAAGACGCTCCACACCCACACCCAAACGTACACCCACACGCACACCTGTACCCACACCCACACCCACACGCACACCAAGCAAATCCACCATTATGCAAAGTTATGAATACACCATAATGGCCTTAGGGTATTTAAAATTTAATCTAAATGGCATTGCAAATTTAACCGTGATTAACCACTCTGATGTCCCAAAATATGGTCAATATTTTCGATTTTAATGGAGAGATTGTGTAATGTATATGCCTCAATGTATACCTAGTTGTATGATATAGTTGTAGCAATGTATAGTGTAGCTGTCAGAAATTTTGTTGTGGCTAGATGAGAGTATTTGTAAGCTCAGCGAAATGAAACCAGCTCTGGCTGCTGCCCCTCTCTCAATCAGCAGACAAAACTTGATACAGCAAACATGCTCAGCTCAGCAATTAAAGAAACCACCGTCTACTGAGTTTTGTTTCAGCACCTCCACTTCGTTAGAGTTTATCCACATCTATACCAAATATGGAAAAGTAAAGTCCTTCAACATTTTCACCTAATTACACCTGATGCTCCATACATGGGAATGTCCAGTGAGACATACCTCTGAAATCGCTGCAGTATTTCAAATAATGTTTCCTTTTCGGTCATCGAGGCTTGGTTTTAATCCCGAAAAAATAGATCGATTTTATATGAAGGAATGTAGGAATGGGTCTAGAACTCTGAATCTTTCCCCATCCCAAATGCTGTTCTTTCTCTGCTATACTTATCTCTTGCTTTTGCACTTTTACCATCCCATCTTGACAATCATTTTAGATTTTTTTTTCTAATTTATGCTCATTTTACAGAAGCTATCTACCAAACATACATTTCCTAAACAATAAAACGGTTTTCAACTGTATCATGATTGCTACAGCGGTTAATGACGCAGTATGGAGTTTTGTATATGGAAAAATGTTGAGATGGAATGAACAGCATGAATCCGTGGAGTTTTACAAACAGTATTCCGGGACGAGGTCTGAGGGCTAGACAGTGTTTTTAGGCTGAAACTTGTGTCTTGAATGCTCCTCTAAGTAGGTAAAGGAACATCCCTGGTTATTAAGAGGCGTTTTTGTGCGAAAAACGCTCGTGCACGCCTTTACGTTTTTGGAGTTATGATGAAAAATTGAGAGAGAACAAAATCGGTGTTACTGAGACCTGCTTTAGCGACTACTAGAAAAACTCTTTGGGGTTTTGCAAGCCGAGTAGCTTTGCACATTTTTTTAATGCAAGAAAGAAGGAACCAAAGGCCAGGAGCCCGCAAACCGTTCCTTCCAATAACGAAAACAATACAAAAGAAAGCCAGATTCAAGATCCGTTCATTTCGTGATGCCTGGACACACTACGATTGAAAGACTAGAGATCATAGGAAGTAGGAAATACAGACATAGGAAGACAGTTCCAGAGTTGACCTGTTGCATAAATGAAGGACTGGGAGTAACGGTTAATTCTTGCATTAAAGAGTTGCAGAGAAAAGGGATGACAGTTTGTTGCTGGAGGTGGAGCGATGCAAGCAGACAGTTCAGAGGGGCAGTGACCATTGAAGTAGCGATAGAAAAGAAATAAAGATGCAACAGTGCGGCGAAGAGACAAAGGTTGAAGGAAGCCAGTAAGAGGAGGAGAGTTAATGAGACGAAAAGCCTTTGATTCCACCCTATTGAGACGAGCTGTATGTGGGGAGCCTCCCCACACGTGAGAGTTGTACTCTACACAGGGGAAAATAAAACCCCTGTATAAAGTCAACAACTGTACAGGGGTAAAGAAGGTACGGAGTCGGCTTAGTATACTCTGCCTCAAAGTCTTTTAATTTGCATGTTTAAAGCTGGGCTTCGCCAGCATTTGGTGCGAGCGTTCTGATACCTTATGTATGGAATGTGACTACTGATACCCTTCTGGTAAGGTGAATCCTCAGATATAAAAGAAATGTTGGGTTAAATCAGGAATTTTAAGAGAGAGAGAGAGAGAGAGAGAGAGAGAGAGAGAGAGAGAGAGAGAATAACAAAATATATCTGAAAGGTTTTTTTAACAATACCATTATACATATAGTATGCTTGTTTGATAATTCTGCTGAATGCCAAGTGTTTACAGAACCACTGAACAGCATTCTTTAATTACTACGTAGATAGTATGAACTATCCCTTCAGACTAAACCAGCATATTAATGACATAAGCTGCTTCCTGTCTTTTAGAGTGTCCACGAGAGGCAAAGCAATAATAAACAAATGATTCAACAATTTGCTATAGTACACTTTCCTCGACAGCAAGATTCAAACACTTTTTACAAGACAATAATGGAATAATCTTGCATGATTTTCGTTGTTTTTTAATCCAACATATTTATTTACTTGCTTACTAAACTATACAAGCAGCCTTCAAGAAACACGATCCCACTCCTTTCTCCTTTCACATCATTATCCTCTCCCACCTTCAAATATAATCTCTCGTCATGCCTTGTTCACCCACACCCGACCACTAATGAAAGCTTCGAAGCACTGAGTCGATACACTCTCGGTTCACAACAGTAAGAGAGTCGATTAGCAAGGTTGTCTAATAGAGAGCAGAAAAATCAAGCCATCTGAAGTTCACGCTGACTGAGGTAAGGTTTTCAGTATATGAGTATTTTGCTCATTGTAACTTTTCTTCAAGTGAAACTGGAAAGATAGCTGTTTCGTTGAATGCATTTATTTTTTCGCATATACTCGTATCTTTGAATGGAGGCTTCAAGTGAGCCAACTGAAATCTGGCATGTATCGCCAGAGCAACATAAAGCTTGGTGCTGAACAGGGACGTCTTCACTAGATGGCACTAATGGTTGAGCTGCCCTGTTATACAAAGGTCTCTCAGTTCCCTCCATATCCACGGAAAGGAGGATGGTGGACTGCAGGAGAGGGGTAATCTCAACTTCTTGGGTTCACTGTCAGATGAACCTGCCGCTAAAACTTCTACCAGTGCTACTAACACCAAGCTTCAGCATCCCAGTCAGCATCATTCACGTGTTTCCTTTCACCTTGGAAGTTCATAATCATTTTGCAGTACCTGCTCGACCTCGCTGCCACGAACCCTTACCCCCTTTATTTCCCAAACGATGCTGTCAGGGGGTGGACAAAGGCAGAAGAGCCCAGGAGCTTGTTGATCTGCCTACTGAGGATTATGATAGAGACGATGGGAGTAAATATGAGCCAGCTGGAGAGTAAAATGTAAATAAAAGATGAAACTGGTGACGAGTACGAGAGCAACACGGACAGAGATGGTGGTGATGGGGTGATGCTGTGGCATAAGAGTGTGCACGGTGGTGATAGGAAGGGTGATGTGGGTGACCTATTGCGATTATGATGTTGATGACACAGTGCTGCTATATGTGAAATTCTTGATGATGGAAAGAGTGAAGTCCAGAAATACTGTATTCCTGTGTCGTGAAATTACTGTAAGCGCCGATAATGACAGGAGTAATGAAGATGAAGACATGCAAGATAACTGAAAGAAATATTGATACAACAGTAATAGCTTTGTAACTGGTATTTTCAAGGTCTCTGATCAACGCAAATAATACTCCACTATGTAGCAGAGAAGGTTTTAGTATTGATAATTACACAAAAGAGACAATACTTGATTCATTTGACGCAATGCCACTTGAAAATACTTCATTAATATATTTGTAGTGTTTTATACATTATTATGAAATGATTACGCAGTCCTCGTAAATATATAACGCAATCCCTCTTGGGCCCCACACCTGCAATGTATAGCGTTTAATTAACACAATATTTTACTCACTTGAAAATCCACTTTCTGTCGCCTCTTGACGCCCATAAAGCAGTCAAGGAAGGGAATGAACTCCAATATTATTTTTCTGTGCGATTAGTTTGATCATTTGTTAAAAGTAAAAATGTTTAAAAACGATGGTGTTCCCAGAAAATCCTACTTCTAGAAGGTAAGGTTTGTTGGGGCAGATCCCTGGCGTGAAGGAGTCAGTTTGCTTCTGCCTCACTTTATATCCTGCCTTCTCAGTAATGTTCTATAATTAACCCTGTGACTCATATGATCACAGGGATCCAGAACCATGTAGTGCCACTCTTGAAGTCCTTTCAAACAGGGGTTTCCAACTTTTATATTTTGATTACCACTCAATAGTTTTCTTTAAAGCTGTGTCCAACTAGGTAAGTATGTCCATAATTATTAGTATGTAAATGATTATAAGAAACCAAAATCTGTGCTAGTAAAGTGATCGTACTCCGCCCACTCTGACCAGACAAACTGTCATTTCTCTCTTATGATGCTAATCTCTAACAAGAAATCAACACAGTAATATGATACCGGTAACAAGAAGGTATTATGGTAAAGATGTAGAGCCACACTACTTTGTCACTGTATCACTGAAGGTAGAGGTTGGGGAAGACGCCATGACACGCTTTGCTGCTGTGGTCATCTCGATAACTTAAACCTTTGAGCATGTGGCAGGTTATCCTACAACTACCCTGAGATACAAGGCCACTGCATCACCCAGGTTACCACAGTTACCCCCTCTAGGTGTTACCCTAGGCACTCAGTTTGCCTACCCACCGACAAAGGATGGATGGACGCATGAGTAGCGTAGCCCCAGCTGCCCACACCAAATCAGATCAATCAAATCAGATAAAAAAATTAAATTCCATTATCCAGGATGGCTTTTCTCCTTCAAACCCACAACGTATAAAAGTTCAGTGCAATCAGACGGTTACCTAAAATAAAAAATCATGGAATATAAAGAAAAAGGTATTGCCACAATATGTAATGCCAGTGTAAATGAAATTGAAATGTAAGAGAGATTGGCTACATACAAAGTGCACACGTACCAGGGATGGATCCAGGGGAGGATGGGGGGGATGCATCCCCCCCCACCGGCCATGCATCATTGAATAAAGAGGCAATTTCAACATTGAAATATCAGTATGTCGCGTCAAGTCTTTGGTTGAATCAGGGAATCAGACCCCCCCACCGAAAATTTCTGGATCCATCCCTGACACGTACACATGGTCTGGCAAAATAAAGTGAATCACGGTATAGGGAAGTCGTGGGTGAGAAAGTAACTCATTAGGTTTTTCTGAGTAGTAACCATTATACAGGTATATCATGATTGAGTAGGTAACTAACTAGGTTCTTCTTAAAAGTAAATACACTAATCGCTTCCTTTATACCTGAGGGTAAGGCGTTCCATAATTTAGTACCCCTGACGAATACAGATTTTGAAACATAGTATTGGTTCTTGGGTATAAAGAAGGTTTGGTTCCCTTGTGTTTATAAATAGTCCAAGTGTAAAATTCCAGTTAGGAAATCCCTCCCTCAGTATGTTAGTTACCGATATACGCTGCTCAAAAGTTCATTTCTGAGACACTTTTAACTATTGTAAATTCCCTGAGAGTGGAATAACGTGTTCAGACTTACATGCTCTACCCAGTTCTGTTCTAATCAAGGCACTAACGTTTGGGACCTTCGTGGCTAACAGTGGTATCCACTCTGCCACCCCAGCGATAGGAACAATGTAAAACGAGTCGAAAGTCATCAAGTTAAAGTGAATAACAGAATCTATCATTAACATTTTTACTCCATATACTCGTAATTTCTTGACACAATACCCACGTTGGCTCAATAGGCAGGAAAATGGACCAGGTAATATATAACACACGAATCATCGACTTGGCATCTGTGTAAAATTATATAGTAGGCCATGTATTACGGTAAGTATAAAACTAAATGATGCCTTGTGGTTTAGAGGGTTCAGGCACTCCAAATGGATGAAGCACACATTTTTTTTTTCCCCTTATATGTCCGACTCTGGGCAGGGGTTTCACAGCCTTTTCCCAGTGCCCAGTCGTCCTACATACAGTACCATACACCTCCACAGTTCAGCACTTCGGCGCTAGCACCCACCGTCCATACTGGATACGTGCAATGATTGTGCATTGGTATTAGCGGGGGTATTGTTACAAGCAGCAGCCGGGATTCGAATCCTGGTCCATTTGGACTGCAGGCCACCTCTCTACCGATGCAGCCGCCGCTTCCCCCATCATCAAGGTGCATCCGAGGAGCGGTTGGATTTTATTGCTCACATAATCCCACTCAGGGATGGACGAGGCTGGTCACCCTCGCCTTGAATATCGCGACAGTAGAAGAGAAATGGGTCTGTACACTCCTGATGGTGCTACAAGGACTGGATGATGATGATGACGATCATGGTGATGATATGAAATACTGAACTGTATTAAATAATAATGAGATGATGATGATGATGATAATGATCATGATGATCATGATGATGATGAAACAGTGAAATGTATTAAATAATGATGATAATGATTATGATGATGATCATAATGATGATGATAGTGAATACGATGATGATGATGATGATGATGATGATAATGATGACGATGATATTGATACTGATGATGATGGTGATACTGATGATGATGGTGATGATGATGATGATATAAAACACTGAACTGTGTTAAATGATGATGATGATGATGAAGATGATCATAATGGTGATGATATTGAATAAGATGATGATGATGATGATGATGATGATGTAAATATTGAACTGTAGTAAACGATGATGATGATGACGAAGACGATGAAGATGATATTGATACTGATGATGATGATACTGATAATGATGATGATGATGATTACGGTGATGATGATGATGATGATGATGGTTTAAATCACTGAAATGTTTTTACTGCTCATCCTAAACTATTAATTGTTTTAAGTCATCGGACACCCATACAAAAGACCAAAAGAACACACGAGCGAAAATTATCTCAACATTTTCCCATCTTTACGTTCTGAGACCCTGGACGAACCATCTGACAAAGTTCTCAAAACATTTCACGCTGCTTGATCTCTGGCAGTCTCCCTATTCAGTCCCTTATCCTTAGAGTGTGACCTCAGGGATAAGGGACACAATAGGGAGGGTGCCGGAGATCGAGCATCGTGGAGAGCCCTCATTAGGTGACCAAGGCCGACGCATGGAAGCATGTTGGAGCCTTTATATATGATAGGAACGGTAGGAAGGATGCCTGCTATTCCTGTCAATACATAATAGAGCATGAAGTTTATACATCACGTGAAATAAACTGTCATTCAGAAGTGTTTGCCTTTGGAAGAATAAACTCGCGGGAAAAACTATCACTGTGAAGTAACACTGGCAAACAAAAAAATCTTTGTACGTGTCCCAAGCATGATAATACCTGATACTTACAAAACTTGGGGGGCTAAATCCATATATGTTTGTCAAATTTTTCATCAGGTAAGGTTTTCGAGTGACGTGAATTTAAGTCCAGAATTTTAGGAGTTATTCAGATCCACACATCGCCTTTTCCCAACATAAAAGCAACCTCACTGCAATCGCATTTCGTAAACTCATTGCCCTAAGAACGCAGATAGATTCCCCCTTCAGATAGCAAAAGTAATTTCCGAAAGGTCTAAGATCGCTTCCTCAGATCGTCCATCACATATACCCACGCACCAAAGTTTCTGTACCCCCCTCGACGGAAGGAAGTGGAAGTCGAGGGCAGGCGAACGGACAACCGTGAGTGGTAGTTTGGTACTGAGCTACGAAGCGGTTGGAAGACCCCCTCTCCACACTACATTCCACACCACCACCGCCACAACCACCACAATCTCTCCGATAAAACACGTGAAAACAGCTTTGACATTTAAAACCAAACAGTGCCATTAAATGCTGTAATGGTAGGACTATAGTACTACTGACTAAAATAATATCTAACAGCAACCCAGCCTTCTGTCGCGGCAAACAGATACTGTATTGCATCAGCACATGCCGTTTCAGTGTTTGTACTCCTCTGTATCGTGCCTAATAACATGTGATTTTATTATTATTATTATTATTATTGTTGTTCTTGTTATTATTATTATTGCTATAACTATGATGACACCTGCAAAGCAGGAGGGTAACAGTTTTATCAGGTCGTCAGAAACCGATGCGAGACATTTGGCCTCTGTCTATGTCCAATCATTCGTTTGATTATTCGCTCACTCTTCCTAGGTTATTTGATGAATGTCAGCAAAACGTCTCAAGTGTATTTTAGTGGGTTGTAGGCACGTCGTGCACTATGTTATTTTTCCCAAACAGCTGTAGTGATCCCACAAATGACCATTTCATTGTAAGTCACAGAGTTCATCTTCACAGTTCAAGATCCATCCCATCCATGTCACTTTATGTAGCATCACACCCTCTCCACAAACAGATATAAAATAGAACAGCCTCTCAACACTACACTGTGTCAGTATCATCCCTCCTCGTCCACCCAAAACTGCACTTCACAAATATAAACACAAACACATGGCCACCACAGCCATTCAAAACCACCAGCCAAGCTGCATCCTTCATGAATTACAGCCAGGATACACTCCACAGAAACTCTCCTACCCAGAGAGACACGAGTGCACCTAACCAGAACACGAGGCTGCCTTATTCCTACCCTCCTTCAGTACCAACACCAAATATGACCCACAAACAATCCACTATGGTCACACTACAATGCAATCCCTATACTTCACAACAAACTTACTCATCCCATCCATCATACTATCAGAACACAGACAGCACTGCAAAATAACCTTAACAAAAAATCTCTGTCAATGTTCAGCTGAAGTGGCCTGCCGTGGTTCACTCTATATTCACGTCCAGATAAGCCTATTGTAAAATAATAATAATAAATAATAATAATAATAATAATTATTATTATTATTATTATTATTATTATTATTATAAATAAATAAATTAATTAATTAATTAATTAATAAACCTTTGCATGTATTTATAAGCAACTTTTTTTCTAAGTTACTGGGGAGACTTTTATCAGTATATTGGTTCAGTAAAGCATTGTTTAATCCTATATTTACCGGGGCCTCTTGCACAAGGGGCTCAACTCGCTTGAAGACTGCAAGAAGAAGGTGATATATACGTCATCAGGGAGGTGGTTAATGCTTATATCAATATGAAATTAAGAAGAAGGCTTAGAGTCACTGCCTATCAAATTCATGAGAATTCATAACTCCTTAATTACAAAGGTGTCATTCCATTCTTGTTACAACGAAGCAATCTTCTTCACACGCTGCAGTGCATACCAGCTGTGTATTGCGTCGCTAGGGTTCCAGAGGGGAAGGCTCGTGCAGTGAATTCCTTGTTATGTGCTGATATTATGTCTGCCAAGCACTCTGTTGGATGATGTTATCTTTTCACCAAGTAATGTTATGTTACTGATTACACTCTCTCTCTCTCTCTCTCTCTCTCTCTCTCTCTCTCTCTCTCTCTCTCTCTCTCTCTCTCTCTCTCTCTCTCACCACCAGTATATGAAGCTGGATGAATCAAAGCTACTAGCAAAATTAGCAGTAACTTTATTTTGCAAATGCCGGAGCTTCATTTGCGGGAAAAGATTTTATACTTTGAGGGGGGGGGAGTATTTTCAGGTTTGTTTCTGGTTTACTTATACTTACCAGCAAAAAAGAAAAGAAAAGAAAAGAAAATGTCCTGGGGTGAAGAATGCAGCCAGAAAGTCGAAAATCCTCGACTCTCCGTCCTGGTGTTTAGAACAATTGCATGTGGTGGACTGGACCAAAACTCTGTACATTTCGCCACAGTCCTTCGTGTCCGCCAAATGGCATCACAGGCTCATTTCCCGGATCATTGTGCACTTGGTGTAATCCTGCTTTTTTCTCTCTCTCTTTTAGTATAAATGTTTGGCTCTGGGTGGCCTGAGGAAAAGTCAATAAATATTATTCCTGTGGTCTACAGTGGTGCTCCCAAATGGCTGTCCCCGGCTCGTCCGGGAACAATGGCATTTCCAATTCATGACCACATTCCTATTCAGGGCATGCACGGTCGCCCGGAGAATCACGCACGGACGGAGAGACGGACGGGCAAGTACACTCAGACAGACAGTCACTCATTGACAGGTGGAAGGGTACGTTCCCACACACGTATTAACGACGCGATAATAGGAGATACTTCGCAGTCTTTCCTGGACACACTGGACAAGTTGTGAAATAGTTTCCCTCCTTCTGCCTGTAACCTCCTTGTTTTCCTCTTCTTTTTCCTCTTCTTCTTCTTCTTTTTCCTCTTCTTCGTCCTCTTTTTTTCTCTTTTTCATCTTCTTCTTGTTCTTCTTCTTCGTCGTATTATTATTATTATTATTACTATTATTATTATTTAATCATCCATCCATCATCCAATCCTACATTGCCCCATGAGGAACGTAGGAGCCCGGGGCTAGGCAGTAGGTCCCGACATTTAAGATGAGAGTGACCAGCCTCACTCATCCCTGAGAGGCATTTCATGAGCAATCAAAAGCAACCATCCCTTGGATATAAACCTTCACAGGCTCAATCCGATTGGAGCGCAGTAATTACCCACTAAACCACCAGGTGCCAGAATTTGGTTATATGGTTACCACCCAGAGATGTAAATGGTTTCCTGGTGTACAGGAAACCATTTGGCTTGCCACTCAGTGTAGAGTCACCCACAGGCAGAAGGAAGAGGGAAGAATGAAGGAAAGAAAGACAGAAGAGGATGAAAGGAAAGAAGGATGGAGGAGAGGAAAGGGGAGACACTCGACAGCAGTAATACATCGAGTGAGTGAATGGTGAGTGCTCCCACCTACCACAACATTATTGTTATTATTTGACGCGATCTTTCAAGGGATTCCGAACATAACTAATCTATATTTTGGGTTTCATAGTTCGTTTTAAAATGTGACGAAATCTTCTGCATGAACGAAAATTATTATTCCTTCTTTCTGAACCTTAGCCTCACACCTGAAGACTTCACACTATTATTATTATTATTTTTTTTTGTTAACGTGTATTTTCTCTTTTCTTCAAGCCTGGGGGAACGTCATAATATTGAAGTTAATGATGGCTGTGTCTAACCCCTCCAGTTCCATAAGTCTCTCGAAAGATGAATAAAACAATTGAAAAAAGGAGACTCTGAAGAAGGCCATTACCACAGTTAAGAAATAAATCCCTTTAGTCAAATGAATTTTATATATTTTACTCTTCATCCTCAGACCATATATTTCAGCTTTATGATAAACATTTAGAGCCACTGAGTCTTGATTCAGCCGTCATCACCGTGGAACAACTGTCTGTCTATCTATTGGCAGACGCCTTAATCCCGTAAGGGGTGGCCACAAACACATCGCCTCCATACCACCCTGTCCCCTACCATTTCACTGCCCTGCTTCCAGCTCACACCTCCCTCTCTCATATACCTCTCCACTCCATCCCTCCATCTCATACATGGCCTCCCCCTCCCTCTCCTGTATCCTGGGGGGGGGGGGAAGAGGAAATAAAAGGAAAAGAGTAAAAAGCCTGGTAGCAAGTACTTCCATAGTTTAATTAGGTTGTCTGGCTGAAGGCGATGAAAATTACAGCTTCTCATAGGCAGAACTGTTCACACACACACACACACACACACACACACACACACACACACACATACAAACAAGCACCGGCACATTATATAATGTTACACACACACACGTGGGCGCACAAACACATATACACAAAAGAACATAGGCGCACACATAAAGGTACACACACACACACACACACACACACACACACACACACACACACACACACACACACATATATATATATATATATATATATATATATATATATATATATATCTGAAAGAACAATATATCTGAAAGAACAATAATGGCCCCCAGTCCCGTGCAGCCCTTAAATGGGCAGGGGGTGCTAAGAATCTCATGGTTGCCTCAATTACAATCTAATTCCTTTGATAATGCGAAAAATACAATTAAAATTGGTAACTGGAATGTTAGAACGCTAAATCATGACGGTAAAATCGATGAGTTAGTGAAGGTTTTTCAAAATTACGGACTTGATATTTGTGCTCTGACAGAAACTAGATTAACTGGAGTCGATAAGTTGGATTTGGAGGATGGTATACGTTTATTGATATCTGACCGACAGGACGGAATGCATTATCAGGGAGTAGGATTGTTGCTTGGTTCTAAGGCAAATAAGGCTTTATGTGAGTGGGATCCTATAGATGAGCGATTGTTATACGCACGGTTTAAATCAAATCATGGCAACATCAGTCTGTTTGTGTGTTATGCACCTACTAATGATGCACTCGATGAAAGGAAAGACACATTTTATGAAAAGTTGCAAGAAGGAGTAGGAAGGGTACCTAGACATGATGTTTTGATCTGCGTTGGAGACTTTAATGCAGTAATGGGCTGTTCAAATGAGGGATTTGAGGCATGTATGGGTAAGATGGGAGTTGGTAGTAGGATGAGTGAAAACGGAGTGAGGTTTGGAAGCTTCTGTCTAGCAAATGACTTAGTCATCGGGGGCACACTCTTTCAGCATTGCAATATACACAAGACAACTTGGGTGTCGCCGTGTGGAAAATATAATAATCAGATTGATCACATCGCTCTCAGTAGGAGGCATAGAAGTTCTCTGCTAGATGTTCATGTTAAACGGGGAGCGGATATTGGTAGTGACCATCAACTCAGCATTGCAAAAATAAGGTTTAAACTTAAAAATCAGAAGAAGGAAAAATCTGGTGTTGGTAGATACGATATTGTTAAGCTTAGAAGGGAAGGAGAAGAAAAGGAGGAATTCAGATTAGAATGCAGAAATAGGTTTTTGGTGTTGGAAACGTTGGAAGAGGGGGAGAGAAGTGTAGATGAGATGTGGGAGGATGTGAACAAAGTTTTGCATGAGACTGCTGAATGTACGATTGGAAGGAGACATAGATTCAGGAGAAAGAAATGGATATCAGAGGAAACGTGGGATATGATAAAAAAGAGAGGCGAGGCTAAATTGAGGAGTGAGATGCAATGCGTTGATGAACGAGAGATTGAATTAGCAAGAGCTGCGTACTGGAGTTTGAATTCAGAAGTAAGAAGGTTAGCTAGGAGAGATAAAAGAAGATGTGTGGATGAAAAGGTTGCAGAGACTGAAATCTTAATAAACAAAAATGATGGACAGAGTCAAAGAATAGCATATGAATCGATTAGAGAACTGAGTGGTAATGCAGGTAAACGCAAGGAAATACCAGTTCGGGACAGGGAAGGAAATTTATTGACCAAAGATGGAGATATTAAAAATAGATGGAAAGAGCATTTTGAGACAGTTCTTAATAGACCACTACCACCAGAAGAGGATATACCGTCTGCTCAGGAAGATTTAAATATAGAAACAGGAGAGTTGAGGCTTACAGAAGTGGAGAAAGCAGTAAAACAGTTAAAGAATAATAAGGCACCAGGGGAGGATGGTTTATTTCCGGAAATGTTTAAAGTGGAGGGGGATAGATTAATAATGATCTTGACCAAGCTATTCAATAAGATATGGGTGACGGGGTTACTACCATCAGTTTGGAAGAATGGTGTAATTGTTAAAGTTCCGAAGAAGGGAGACCTGAGTGAATGTGGTAATTGGAGGGGAATCTCTTTGTCACCGATAGCTTTGAAAGTTTTCAGTAGAGTGTTGTTAAATAGGTTGGAGCCGGTGGTTGAGGGTATTCTGAGGGATGAACAGGCTGGTTTTAGAAAGGGACATGGTTGCAATGATCAGATCTTTATAGTTAGGCATTTGATGCAGCATGTTAATGAAATGAGAGTACCATTAAGTCTTTGTTTTGTTGATTTTGAAAAGGCTTTTGATAGTGTTTCGAGAGAGACTATGGGGAAGATCATGAGACATTATGGAATACCAGAGGAGTTTGTGAGGGTCATTATGAACATGCATGAGGACACATTTTGTAAAGTGATGGTTGATGGTTGTCTGAGTGATTCGTTTGAAGTCAAGTCCGGAGTAATTCAAGGTGGTGTTCTATCGCCCTTACTATTTATATTGGTCATTGATTACATTATGAAACGCGTTGGAACAGAAACCGGTGCAGGTATACTTTGGGGAGAGAACAGGAAACTTTTGGATTTAGATTATGCAGATGATATAGTTTTGATTTGTGATGGGTCAGAAGAGATGCAGAGAGTGTTGGACTGTTTGGTGAGTGAAGGTCGCAAGGTGGGTTTGGTTATTAATTGTGGAAAAACTGAAATAATCAATATGAATATGGAAAATGAGCAGGAATGTGTAATTGGAGGTATGGTTGTAGAGCAAGTTGATAGGTTTAAATATTTAGGTACTTATTTAGCCAAGGATGGTTCTTTGAACTTTGAATTCGAGGAAAGGTTAAAGAAGGCTAATCAGGCAATGGGAATGCTTAAAAATATTTGGAAAAATAACAATTTTTCTGTGCATACAAAAATCAAACTTTATAAGGTAATGGTTAGGAGTATCTTAATTTATGGACACGAGTCTTGGTACAGCACAGTGACTATGGAAAATAAATTCTTGGTGTTTGAAAACAAAGCACTTAGAAGAATATTAGGAGTTAAGTGGTGGGAAAGGATACCAAATAGTAGAATTAGAGAAATAACGGGAGTGCAGCGGGTCGATGAATATGTTAGGTTCTCACGATGGAAGTGGCTAGGACATGTGTATAGGAGACAGGGAATAGTACGAGGTACACCAGGGTGGGTGGCACTTGGTAGGAGACGTAGAGGAAGGCCAAAAGAGACGTGGGTGAGGACAATGAGACGGGAAGCTGGAGATGAGTGTTGGGGAGATCTTGAGGAGTTAGCACAAGATAGGATGTGGTGGTGTGAGTTTATCGAGGCCCTATGCATCCCCGAGGGTGCCACAGGAAATGATATATATATATATATATATATATATATATATATATATATATATATATATATATATATATATATATATATATATATATACAGGTATATATATATATATATATATATATATATATATATATATATATATATATATATATATATATATATATATATATATAGGTACACACACGTACACGCAAAAACATACATACACACAAACATACAGGCTCACATACAGTACAACACATAGGCACACATGAAACCGTACACACACTTATAAATTTACACATGAATACACACAAAGAGACACAAAAGCACGAAGAGACTCTCTCTCTCTCTCTCTCTCTCTCTCTCTCTCTCTCTCTCTCTCTCTCTCTCCAGCTTGGGGTTTACTCCATCTTCATAACATTAACCTGTTCTCTATAAGGGGCGTCCACACTAAGTAATCATCATCATCATCATCATCATCATCATCATCATCCCAGTGAGTATTCCATGCTAAAAATGTTGTGAGATAAGAACGACAGAGAGAGAGAGAGAGAGAGAGAGAGAGAGAGAGAAGCACAGCATAGCTAACAACTACATGGTCAGTAAATCACCTTTTTATTTTATTGGCACGACCCTGGCCATATGCTTAACAACCCGTTCCCTGAGGCCTCCTGCACATGTCACCATTTTAGCGCTAACATCCACCGTCCATACTGGATACACGCTAGGGCTGTCTCATAAGGGACTGGTGTATTTGTATTTGCAGAGGTGTTTTTATGACCTGTCACCACTTCGGCGCTAACACCCACCGTCCATACTAAATACACAACTGGGCTGTGTCTGCTATACTGGGATTAGCGGGTGTTTTTCTCGACCGAAAAGAGAGAGAGAACATAACTTACGTATTTGAAATCCTTGAAACTGTTCCCTGCCCCAGCCGGGATTCGAACTTCGAGGTAAAGTCATTCGCACTGGTGATCGGAGCGTGAAGGAGGGAGTGAGGCCAGAGATAAAGCCATTTGGAAAGACCGTCACACCATCTTTACCGTGACTCTTAAAATGGTCTTTATTCAGTGTGCTAAACCTGTGACCCTCAGAGAAGAAGAACAGGAGTTGCGAAATGATGGGGATTTTCAGCTGTCTTTACTTATATAGAGTGGATAATAATAATAATAATAATAATAATAATAATAATAATAATAATAATAACAGTAATAGTAGTAGTAGTAGTAGTAGCAAGTTTCCTTTATAAACCTTAACAGTTCCATTATCTGTTTTGTAAATAATGCAAAGTATTTTCTCTCAGTTCTCTTTGCGAGTATCCAAACATTTTTAACGTCAGTCTTTCCTTTTCCTGGGTTGGGATGAGCTTCTCCAGAGAGCTCTTCACCTAGAGCGGGGTGTGAAGTACGCTCACTGACAGCGGATGAGGATAAAGGTGTCTGCACTCCAGTAAGAGCAGCTCCCTCTAAGTAAGTAGGCAAAGACCTTAAAGGAGAACAGTCTTAGGAATAAATGTAACATATATTTTGCCGAAATTATTAAGACAGTGGCTTCATCTGCGTTTCAGTATCATTGTGAGAAGAAAAAATAAATGAAATCAATACACGAGCGTATTTTAAAAAGGTATCTTTAAAAGTCTTCCTTTGTCTTCAAGTCATTTTTCCGTTTTTTACTCTTTCTTGCGTTTCCGGTTCTCCGCCTCTCATAGATATTTTCTCAGTTATTAGCTTCGCTGGGGATATAGCTATGATGATCAAATCCATTTCTGTGTATGGATGCATCAAAACTAGGAAAATATGATGAGTGACAAATTCATGGACAGTGTGTGTGTCAAGGAAAAATTCATTTGTGTTTGATAAAGATGAATGAAAGGTCAAGGGCACAGGTCAGGGTCATAATTCAGGACGCTGCATTACCTCACCTATACATAAACCTGATTTGGATCTAACTATAGTCGTTTTATTTTAACTTGGCCCAGATTTTTGTACTTCAACTTATTATACATTGTTTCAGTAGAAGGAAAAGACAATGCTGTGCCTGTAATTTCTATCCATAGCAGTTCTTCATGACTAGCATCATGATCTAGTAATAATCTATTACTATAACTCGGTATTCGAAGAAAAGAAGTGGCAGTTTTAGGTCAAGTTAGAGTAAAAAGCGTGTAGCAGCATAAACTTTGCCTGGGAATGGGAACGAGTGATTTGATTTTGGTCCAGGTCTGTCAGTTGTAGAAGGTCATAGATTAGAGTGAAATTTCTGGCACTTCTGGGTACATCCTCCCAAAAAAGTACCGGCCCCATTACAGCACATATCATTCTGAAACACGGATGAAGCATTGTGATATATGGGGCATCCTGTACAAGTGCAAATATTTTCTTTGGTAATTATTAGAAGTGAAAATTGCAAAAAAGATTCACATACAGGGTGGGATATGTTTGGAGGCACCACATTTATAGACTCATATGTGTCTAGTTGATCATTTTCACAACCATCGTACCCTTTTGTGGGATGCTGTACTGTACTTCTGATCTAAGTGGTGAATACTGTTATCACTATGACTGTGACTACGAACATATCAACACGAGGAATAAATGAGTCAGTGAGTCGTGTCACTATGCCGTATCCGAGCCAGCTGATGTGTTCGTAGATTCACACCCAATAGTAGTCTCTGATTGACTAAGATAATTTTCTCCCTATCGATAACATGGTGATCTGTGTCCCTGTATCATGTATTATCAGTGTTATCTTGTATTTCTTTACACATTTATTAAGTTATTGAGGTGACTGAATAGAAGTTGGAAGCCTACGTGACCAAATTCGACGAAAGCTTATTTTTTATTTTTTATTTTTTTTTCCGGTGTTGCTTTTTTTTTTTTTTTATGCGAGGAAGAAGGAACCAAAGGCCATGGCCCGCAGTAACAGTTCCCTCCAAGAGAAAAACAAAATACAAGAGAGAGCCATATTCAAGATCCGATCATTTTGAGATGCCTGGACACACTGCGTTTGAAAGACTGGAGATCATAGGCAGCAGGAAATACAGACAGAGGGAGACAGTTCCAGAGCTGACCTGTTGCATAAATGAAAGACTGGGAGTAACGGTTAACTCTTGCATTAGAGAGTTGGACAGAAAAGGGATGAGAGTTTGCTGCCAGACGGGTGCTACGCGCCCGTCGTAGAGGTGGAGGAATGCAAGCAGACAGTTCAGCGGAGCAGTGACCATTAAAGTAGCGATAGAAAAGAGATAAAGATGCAACAGTGCGGCGAAGAGACAAAGGTTGAAGGGAGTCAGTAAGAGGAGGAGAGTTAATGAGACGAAAAGCCTTTGACTCCACCCTATTGAGAAGAGCTGCATGTGGGGAGCCTCCCCACACATGAGAGTTGTACTCCACACAGGGGCGGATAAAACCTCTGTATAGAGTCAACAATTGTGCAGGGGTAAAGAAAGAGCAGAGTCGGCTTAGCACACCCAATCTCTTGGAAGCAGATTTTACAAGAGATGTAATATGGTCTTTCCAAGATAAGTCCCGAGTAAATGAAACCCCAAGCATGTTCAAGGATGATGCAGGATTAAGCTGAATATTATTAAACATTAATGGGTATACATGTGGAAGATTTTGTCGGGTTGATAGGTATAAGAACTGAGTCTTAGATGCATTAAAGACAATCATATTATTTTTACCCCAGTCAGTGATACGAGCCAAGTCAGACATTAGGTGTGCCATAGCCTCATCCCTTGTTTCTTGAAGTAACTGTTGAGATGGGCGTTGCGGGAACCGAATGGAAAGGTGAAGGGTGGAGTCATCAGCGTATGAGTGGATAGGGTTAGATGTACAGCTTAGAAGATCATTGATGAATAAAAGGAAGAGAGTTGGTGATAGGACAGAGCCCTGAGGAACACCACTGTTGATAGATCTAGGAGAAGAACGATGGCCGTCTACAACAGCGGCTATAGAACGACCAGAAAGGAAGCTAGCGATGAAGGCACAGATAGAAGGATAGAAACCGTAGGAGGGCAGTTTGGAAATTAAAGATTTATGCCAGACTCGATCGAAAGCCTTTGAGATGTCAAGTGCAATGGCAAAGCTTTCGCCAAAGTCCCGAAAGGAGGATGACCAGGAGTCTGAAAGGTAGCTGAGAAGATCGCCAGTGGAGCGTCCCTGACGGAACCCATACTGATGATCGGAAAGAAGGTTGTGATAGGAAAGATGCCTTAAAATTTTTCTATTAAGAATTGACTCGAAAACTTTTGAAATACAGGACGTTAAAGCAATTGGACGATAGTTGGAGGGTTGGGAGTGGTCACCCTCTTTGGGACTGGCTGAATGAGAGCAAACTTCCAGCAAGAAGGAAAGGTACAAGTTGACAGACAAAGGCGAAAGGGTTTGCCTAGGCAGGGTGTAAGCACAGAAGCACAGTTCTTGAGAACAACAGGAGGGACCCCATCAGGCCCATATGCCTTGTTAGTGCTGAGGCCAGTGATGGCAGAAAATACATCAACTGAAGAAATTTTAATGTCAGCCATGAGGAAGTCAGAGGGGAGAAGTGATGGAGGAACAGCACCGGAATCGTCTAAGGTGGAATTGGAGGAGAAAGTCTGTGCAAAGAGATCTGCTTTATCAGTAGAAGAAATAGCTACAGAACCGTCAGAGTAGAAAAGAGGAGGGAAGGATGATGAGGTAAAGTTGTTAGAAAGATTTTTGGCAAGGTGCCAGAAGGAGCGGGAAGAATTCGAGTTGGAGAGTTGAGAGCATTTAGTATGGATGAAATTATTTTTAGCAGAGCGAAGAACAGACTTAGCACGATTCCGGGCAGAAACGTAAAGATGATGTGATTCAGGGATGGGTTGGCTCCGGTACCTTTTGTAGGCCTTCTCCTTGTTGCTGACAGCATTAGAACAAGCGTGATTAAACCAAGGCTTTCTTGCATTAGTCAAGGGATATGAGAAAGGAATGTATGCTTCCATGCCCGAGAGAATAACCTCCGTAATGCGCAAGGCACACTCAGATGGCTCACGGCCATGGAAGCAATAATCATTCCAGGGAAAATCAAAGAAGTACTGCCTGAGGGCCTCCCAGTTCGCGGCTCCAAAATGCCACAGACGACGTTTCCCTGGAGGGTCCACAGGCCGTACCGGAGTGATAGGACAGGTTAAGGTAATAAGGTTGTGATCGGAGGAGCCCAACGGAGAGAAAAGATTAACAGAGTAAGCAGAAGGATTAGTTGTGAGGAAGAGGTCAAGTATGTTGGAGCTCTCTCCAAGGCGGTCAGGGATACGGGTAGGGTGCTGTACAAGTTGCTCTAGGTCATTAAGGATAGAAAAGATGTAGGCTTGAAGAATTAGTGTTTTTGAAGGTGCACTGTCTCTCTCTCACGCCTACTAGTTTGTGCGACATAACAGTTAGTCAAGGACCGATATTTCTAAGGGAAATACGTACTGTTCTCGTAAGAATTAATCAGTCACATCAAGAGCGCCCTTTTGTTATCACCTTCAGCATCAAAAAGGGACCGTAGCATCACACAGTCTGTCCATATTTATTCTCAGATTTCACCCTGACTTTCTTCGAGCCTTGGGTGGAGGCAAGCTGGATGGTGTGGGTTGCAGTGCTTAGAGACAGAGACACATCAGAATCCATGCTGAAGTGATCATGCTTTAAGGATAAGGATGTGTTTTGGTCTCTGACTATCCTCATATTACGTCACACCATTGGCGACAGTGATTCTTAACCTGGAGGATACTTAACAGAAGTCAGACTCCTTTACTTTATCATTTAATTCCTACTGTCATTACTAACAAACTGTTATTATAGACCCATCACCTATATCTCGGAGAGTGAATTAATGTGTCCACGGTACTTCATTATCATTCACTAAAGGAAAATATGGACATGCAACACACATTATAAAAACTAGATGGAAGAAAGATATAGAAGACAGTATGACGTTAGTTTCATTTTATTACTTACTTTAAAATAGTGTAACAGTAAAAGAGTTGCTCAGGGTAGCCAGGTTATAGATATTTTCATACCGGGTATAGGTCGGGAACTGCACCCTCTCCCCCAGCCTTCCTATATAATTCGCCTGATGCCTAGGACCTGGATGGGCTCGTATCTTTACGCATACGATATTACATGCATCTATCTTGAAAACAGTGGCAATTATCTTACTGAGTCGACAGTGGAGCTACACCCCATTCCTCAACCCCCAAGTGCCGTTCCTCTGGCTTCTGCAGCTTACTACAGCCTGAGTTTTATTCACTTGAAAAACACCATTCATTTGTACTCTGGAAACTGGATTTATTTTTGCCCATGAAGGGAATTAGTATTGTGGTATATGCCCCTCACCTGAACTCCTCTGCATGAGTTCTGTTGGAGCGGTTAACAACAACAAGTTCAGTCAATTACCATACATATTCCTCGCCCCCTCTTTTTCTTCTCTCCTTTTACAGAACATTGAATAACATGTTTGGTGATGTAGACGCAAGAAAGTGTGCCCTTTTCCTCAAAGCCAAGTTTGCTTTCAGTGTGGTGCCAGCCTCTTTTGTCTAGGTGTGGAAGCATTCAGTACAGCAGCACAAATACTGTTGTCATGCACAGGAATTAGCGAGCGCAATGGTTTCCGAATTGCAAGGGTTAAAGGACCGTTGCACACATATAATCTTTTGGCTGCACTTGAAAATATTATAAAAGATGGTCAAGTTTTAAAAATAGAGTAAGATTTGAATGATAATATACCTGATTGACCTCTTTAATACTTATATAGCTAAGCCTGCAGGCCATTCTCGCATAAAAGAATACTGTGTGTGTGTGTGTGTGTGTGTGTGTGTGTGTGTGTGTGTTGCCAAAATATCTCGAATAGTTTTGGACGAATTCTCACCCAACCATCAGGAAATAGCAACTATGTGGATGTGCAGAAGCCTGTTACATTTGGTAAGGATTTGACCAAAGACAACAGAATGCTGGCTGCCATTTTTTTCGGATATGGATTGGCTTTTTGTGAACTGCGGTGACTGAACTCCGTAGGGTTGTGTTAATTTTCTTCAAAAAAATATTTGTTTGTAGCTTGTATCTTAACCAACAACATATTCTGGCGAGCGATTAGCATGCTGCAATTAGTACCGATTTCTTTTAAAGAAACAGCGTCCATACAGCAGCGGTATTTGTAACATACCGTACCGTGCTGCCAGCCTTGCCAGTCAGGTACTTACTGTATACTTTCCGGGAAGGATTAACCCGCCCCATCCCGTCGACGTATGGGTACGTTGCAACGTTTTGCAGCGACGTACCAGTACGTCGTGCAATTGCAAGGTCCCTAATTTGCACAATTTTCAATTTTTGCACGTGATTTTTCGAATGTATACACGGGACACCTTCCTCTATTCCTCCACAAGATGCCAAGCAGGGACAATGCCTTACACTGCATAACCTCCCCCCTCTCCCCCTCACACCATTGTCTTGGCAAAGGACCTGTTACCAGTGACCTGCTTAGTAAAGATATTCAGGGCCAGAGTGATTCCCCAATCGATGACAATGTGGAGGACAATGTTTACATAGGATTAGAAGAAGAAACAGCCAGAAATAATGATCAGGTAATGTGGCAAAAAAAGGTCAGTTATGGTGATTAGTTAGTGAGTGAAACAGTGCTTATAATGCCTTTATTACTGCTTGAAAACCAATATACTCACATACTACATATACATTCGTACCAAGTAAATAAATAAATACCGTTTATGAGTGGATAAAATAGTTACCCTCCCATAGAACTCGTTTTCTTTGGTGCCAGCATGTTAGAAAACCCACTCAGGTAAGGAGGAACTCCTACCTGGATTGGGCACTTTAAACCTCAGGTGAGTGATTTCTCTATGAATTTTCGATGTTTCTAACCAAAAGCGAAGGTTTTAGCCAAAAAAAAAAAAATCGAAAATACCTCAGGACTGGGGGATGTCGGAGGTGCAGAAAACCTCGGGACGTGACGGGTTAAGCAGGGCTGGCCTTCGGCGCACCATGAGGGAAGTACTCGCCCTAAATTATTACACAAGCAATTAATTGGTTGGAATGGGAAAAATAACAGATTACAGCGTAATTTCCTAAAGCCTGTTCGATCTCTCCTGAGAAGTTTTACGCTTTTGAAAGCTGGCAGCTGATTGCTTGTCCGAGTGCATTCATTAGTAACGATATATTTTAAGTTTTATTACAAGGGTTACATTAACCCGTTTCTGACGATGAATGCTCAGTATATATATATATACATTTTAAGTTTTATTACAAGGGTTACATTAACCATTTCTGACAATGAATGCTCAGTATCTATATATATATATATATATATATATATATATATATATATATATATATATATATCAACACCCTTGGTTGCACAGCCTTGCAGGATGAACCGTGTTGCCTGCCTAACGGAGGCCACATATGTCACATATAACTGCTGAACAGCGAGTAACACAGGTCCCACAAGCTACAGGAATTCAACACTACTCCTCTGACCCACTATCATTCAGTGTAATCAAACATATGTTCTAATTTCACTTTTTTGTGGAACAACTGAGCCTGGGTCGCTATCAGGCTACCTTACAAACCCACTTCATCCGATGCTGTCACTACCATGCTATCACACCCGATAATGCTCAGTGCTCTTACCATCTTTCATAGATTTTCTGTTCACTTGCTTCTTCGAAACTGTCTCCATAGAATTTCAGTATTTTTGTCTTTGCCTTAGAAACTCTATCAGAGCGCCTTCTTCTTTGCTATCCTTATCTTATTGTAGTAGTTCAGTTACCCTTCTAGGAGCTACCTAGCATGGGCCAACCGGCTACTGCAGTTATCCTCTTTTTTTATGCTTGTATGTTCATAAGCAGTTGACGACCCAGTGGAAAATATATATAACTTCCACAGAGAACACCGTAGTCAATTTTTTTAAACTTTTACCTTATCCTGCTTTATTGTTATTTTACCATAATAAAAATGTCTTATTGCATTAATTCCCCCAAGAAGCTGTTAATACACTGTTGTGACCACACAGGTGAATGAAAATGTACGTGACGATACGAGCAGTGAGCATGGCAGGTCACTGGGTAGCTACGTATCGGTTACTTCGCTAACCCATTAGCTCCCAGGGTTTCTTGTGTGAGGGACTGTGCTGGAAGGGTGTTAAGGGTACTGCCCTCCGCCTATCGGCTCATAGTCGCTATGCTCATAGGTCCCAACCCCGGGGTTCCGCTCTTTATTAACTTTCGAAAATGCCCAGTTCCGTCCTCTGTTGAGGCCACTGGGCGCAAAGGGGTAACGGCGTGCCTCACGGGAACTGGCTTTCACAAGCAAACTCGAAATGTAATAAGGCTTTATGCACTCCACATTCACTTTTAAAGTGGGTCAGTAGATAGTAGTGATGATAATATTCTTTTGTTTTGAGTGTGGTAATAATTAAGGATAAAATGGTGATATACTATTGTTGTTTTGATTGGGGGTAAACTTAAGTAAAAGAATGAGAAATTTAATGAGAACTTTCGTATTCACAAGAACAGAAATTGATGGTTAAGAATGGTTAATTATTCACAGACTTGATAGCAATGCAGGCTCACATAGTTAGTTGGAAGAAATACGAGAGAAATGGGTCGTTGGTTCATAATGGAGAGTAACAGAATCGGTGTTAACCCCATTGATCTAGTCCCTCCAGTCTTCTGGGGGTTATTAATCAGGTATTGGGCAAAAGAATGAGTGTAAATATATGGGCGCTGAATCAATTAACATTTACTCCGTTTATTGTTTTATTTGGTTATTTAGGGGTTTCGTCATAGAGTAGTTTGGTGGACCAATTAACTACGATCAAGGAGGTTTGACTACTGGTATAGACTGCTTACGCTTGACACCATCACTGACACTTGCATCACCAAGACATGTAGTGTAAAGAATCCAAGTGATCACGCACTACACTCAACACTATACGTGGCCGCCCGGTAAACCAGTGTGTCTGGCACAGGGATTTCAAGTGCACTCGCCCGGATTAATAAAGGAGATGCCAGACCATCACATGCCGGAAAACTTGAATAAATATACATATATATATATATATATATATATATATATATATACTGTAATTACAAACCTTTTAATAAAAATTAAAATACAGTACGTCATTACCAATGACTGCGCTCAGAAAACCAATTAACTGCCAACTTTCAAATACTTAAGCCTCTTTTCATCTCAGAAAAGATCGAATAAGCTTTAATATATTTCACGTGACCTTTTTCAAGAATGGTTGTTTGTTTGTCCAATCTATTCAAGGACGTAATATTCACTTTTATTAGATATTTTTCAACCGTTTGAAAATTTACTTGCCTCTGACAGGTGTCTGGAAATAAATCCCTAGTTTATTCCACGTGGCATGTGCCCAGTATGTATCA
>NC_137045.1:34023914-34046414 GCF_032717465.1 Coenobita brevimanus | reverse complement strand
GTTTTTTGGACAGTCAGACGTACTATTTAGATTTGGAGATACTATGGATTAAAAATCTGTTGAGAGAGAGAGAGAGAGAATGCTGCACTGCTGCCGATGATCATATGTGAGGCAGAATATGGCGTCTGGCAATAGATAGATAGATAGACAGAATAAGATTAAGTGCCAGGAAAGCCAGTACCTGTACCATAGTCAGCTAAAGTCGCGTTATCTCTCCTGCTGTTCTCTCTACGGTCTTTGAAAATTAGTGTCTTGAATCCGAAGCAAATGACACAGATGACACTGAACTATGCCTTAATAAAGCAACAAGTGTCAGTGACTGTAAAATAATCACACTTTTCAAAGAGAAAGAAACAGGCGAGGCGACAGGACTTTTGCTGCTGAGTGTACATATTTATAGAACTAACTAGACATATAGACACCTTGGATTCACACATTTGATTTTATTCACTCTAATTCTACTGTATAAGCTGATGATAATGAGAGCATTGCAAGATAGCTCCCCCGCCCACCAAACTCTCCAGCCAAAACCGGTAGGAAAAAGAAAGAGGGACCTCCATGCACCATAGAAAAACTGCCATGGAAATTCTGTGAGATTGAAAAAAAAAAATATTCGACAATAATTTAATCTGTGAGGGAAATTGAACATTATATGAACAATTCTGCTGCATTTCCCTTTGCCAAATTATTATTATTTATTTTATTTATTTATTTATTTTGCTGTCAACTACTGGTACAGAAGGCAAGATCATTGTGCAGGGTATTTTTTTTCATTAAGATATAATTAACTTTTTTTTTTATCTATATGTCAACAATTGTCCTTTTTTACCTTTAAGAATAGAAGAGGAACGCATAATAAAACTAAGCTATGAGCCATACATCGAGAAGCCTTACAAACAAAGCGTATACACGAATCATCGATAAACCAACTCCCTCTTTAGGCCAACAAGAGCTCATCCCTAAACCTACACACATCATAAATCCCACCCATCCATTCACTGCCTTTCACCTTTGTCTCAAGCAGTGCCATCATATAACCCACGTCTAGTATTCCAAACTAATTAAGCCAATATTTAGCTCGCTTGAACACTGTTGAATTAGTCTGGAAAGCTCTCGTTACATTTATACATGATTTTGATACGCTTTCAGTAAACTATTTAAACTTAATTGTACAGAGGCTTAGAGGAGTGTTTGTGTTTGCTGGACCCTTCAAATGGCATGACTAAGCTACATAAATATATTTATTTTATAGAGTTGCTTGTAATTAATTAGGTTTGGTTAGGGAAGGAGAAAAGAAGAGAGAGGGGTACCTAATACCCCTCACTCAGTTTTAAATTCAGAGAGAGAGAGAGAGAGAGAGATACATGGCTTGCTGGAAGATGCCAGAGGTTTTCATGAAAGAGAAAGACATGCGTGGCGTGGACGGAGGTCTACAAGCTGAAAACATTTTCACATTTGTGTTCATTAACCTGTCTTCTTTAAAGCTGTATATTTTGTGAGACGCATAATATATTCTTTACATTTTTCATATATCTAGAGACTGTAAACACAGTGTTAACGGGAGATTTATGACAGTGTTGACTGCGTTGGTGTTGCGGTACTGGGTTGGCTGGCGTAGGTTAAAACTAGTGTCACACGCGTAGGTAATTTAAGGAACTCAGAGACAGGGCCATTCATAGGCCGGCCCCTGGGAGGGTCCGGTAAACCCTCTGTCAGTCTGTTCGTATTTGACGGAAATGAATCACTGCTATAAATTTGATTCTGTCTTGGTTGGTCGTATGAAATTCAGTGAGTGTTTAGTTATGAGAAAGGAAGCAGCCTCCTTGGTTACTAGCCATAATCGCCATCAAATCTAATTATAACTGGCCATCAACTGGGCTGAAAAGGGTTTGGGATTTACACTATGATGAATTTTTTTGTCCCCATTCTTTTGTGACACTTTTACAAAAATCAAATCATCTGTGGAACTCTCCATTTTCATTAAACTCCTGAAATAGTGTAAATATTATGGCTGTTGATGAAAGAAGTGGCTGGTGCTATGAAGACGATGGGGAGGAAGACGCTTTTGCTATAAATGCGAGGCAGAGTAATGCAACATAAGTGAGAAAAATTGGTCATAGTAGTACTTGTAGTCACAGCTTCATCAAAAGTCTGAACTCAGTGGACTGCAGGCTGAATTTTCCCTACTCCAACAGCAACGTTTGTTTAAGTGGGCAGTGGAGCAGTTTAGTTGGTGGTGGTGGTGGGATATTCGCCCCGGCCCAGAGGCCGAGGCACGGGCAAACTGGAGCCCGTTAGGGGTCATGCCAAAATGGCATAGACAGACTAACGAGGAGGCGGGTATCGGGTAACCACCCGTATCAAAGTGGGGAGAGGGACCCTCGCAATCACAGCGGGGGCGTCCCGCAGGTCCTCCCCGGACCAAACAAAAGTGCGGGCCAAGCAGGATTGGAAGGCATGCGTCACCGGACACCGCAGGACATAATGTAGGAGAGGCTCCTCCTCCAACTCCAGACAAAAGTCGCACGGGTCCGGCCGGGCTAGAACTGTCTGCCTGTAGCACAGGAAGCCCAGACGCAACCAACGAATGTGGACCAGGACAGCATTGGGAACATCAGGCAGTGGTGGCAGAGGCTCACAGCAGGTAGCCGCCGCGTATCAAGTAGCAGAACGAGAGCCTTCTGCCACACAAACCTGATGCTCCTCCCTGGCTCACCGCATGACAGTGGACCTGAGTGGCTGAAGGATCTGATGCGTCCCGCTCGGGAGGACAAAAGACACCTCCTGGAGTGAGCACGCCAGCCGCGCCGCCTGATCCGCATGCTCATTACCTTCGAGTCCTACATGGCCTGGTACCCAGTGGAGGATCACCGACCCCCCGGCACTGACAACTCTGGTCGCACATACATAAATTGAGGATAGGAGAAGGGGCTTGTCCCCCAGGGATCCGGAATGGACAGCCTGAATCGCTGAAAGTGAGTCAGAATGTACCACCACGTGGGTGAAGGCATGCTGGCTTGCATGCCGCAGTCCCCCCAATATGGCCACCAGCTCCGTCTGAAAGACAGACACACCCTGTGTGACGCGCCACGATACCACCGCAGCCCCGTCGGCAGAGACCGAGCCATCGGTATAGTAGTCTGTGGATGCTGGGCGCCGCAGAGCCTCTATCCGTGCCAAGGCCTCCTGCCGAAGGAGAGCAGGGACAGCATTTCGCCCTCCGCCAGCAGTCGGAACAACGACTTGAATAGGCGGAGACGTCCAGGGCGGTGGCTCAGTGTAGCCCACACAGGGCGTGTCAGGCTCCTCGCAAATACCAGTGGCCGCTCCCAGCTCATGCAGCGCGGCAACCAACCCAGGACCCAGTCCCTGCACGGGCAAGGATCAGGCGGCTGCAAAAGAAGCCGCTTAAACAGGGCTGAGACCGGGAGCTGGGGCCTGTGCTGCACAAGCTGCAAGATGACCGCAGCAGCGCGGAGCAGGACCCTACCCCGAAGTGAGGGGAGGCCGCACTCCAGATGGAGATTGACTAGACGTGTCCACATGGGGGCATGAAGCATTATCCTCATTGCGTCATTCTGAACCACTTCCAGCGAGGCGGCTATCTGAGGGGCCAAGCCTGTCATGCAGATAGCACTGAAGTCGATGACCGACCGGATGGCATGAATATAGAAGGTTCTGAGGACCTCAGAAGAGGCCCCCAGGCTCTTCCGGGAAAGGAAGCGGAGAGCCGCCATCCGAGATCGAGCCCTCTCTCTCAGGTATCTAACATGACAGGCGAATTTCAGCCCCGAGTCCATCCAGACCCCCAGGTATTTGTGGGTCGTCACACAGGCTAGAGGGTGTCCTCCCAACAGCATCGGGAAGGCCGGCGGGCTGAGGGCAAAAGGCATATAGCGGGTCTTCGCCATATTTACCTTCAGCCCCAGCTCCGCCGACCGTCGATAGAGCCGCGAGAGGGCCTCATTGGCCTGTGTGTAGCAGTCTCTCCTTGAAAAGACTAGAACCAGGTCATCCGCATAAGCAAGGAGCGTGACCCCCCGGCCATACTCCACATCCAACAACCCTTCAACGAGAATGTTGAAAAGGATAGGGCTCAGCACACTGCCCTGCGGCGTGCCATTTGGATGGGAGTATGCCGGGGAAAAACTACCTTGAAAGTGGACGCTGGCAGCCCTGTCAAGGAAGAAATCCTGGACCCACGATAGCAGCCTGCCTCCGATCCCTCGAGCCACAAGGGCGCTCAAGATGACTAACGGATTAGCCAGCTCGAACGCCTTCTCGAGATCAAGAAAGACAGCCATTCCCACTCGACCCCGAAGCTCCCCGAGGAATGATGCCAGACATTGTGCAGCATTAAGTTTCCGGTGATATGCAAAAATCCTCGGGTGTAACGGCCCCAGACGCCACGACAGCCGTGCCCACACCACCCTCTCAGCTGTCTTGCCAATACAACTGAGGAGGGAGATGGGGCGCATGGCACCTGGGTCATTTGGCTTCGGGATGGGGTGAATACGTAAGGCCGTCGAGGCCCGGAGCAGTGTCGGCCCTGCGCCACAGAGCTGCCAGGAGCTCGCCCACCGTGATGGAGCAGTCAGCCTCATCAGGTTGGGAGCAAGCCTCCCGGATGGCCGCAGCACGAGAGTCTGACAACCCCTCCAGAGTGGCTCCGACGGACTGCGGGAGATTGTGGGAAGCAGAGCGATCCACAAAGCGCTTAGCCAATCGGTCAGCCTCTGAGACCGGGTGAGGGTGTGAAGGCGGACGAGAGGGGCGAGGGTTGGTGAAGGACCGCAGCCTCCTCCACATCTCTCGGAGAGTGGTGTGAGCGCCCAGAGTCCGGCACCACCAAACCAACGCCTCCTCCCGAATGCGACGCTTTTCAACCAGCACGTGTCGCGACACAGCCTCTATAGCGCCTGCGCAGAGGTGAGCCGCGACGCCGTCGGTAATTGCGGCGCGCCGCATTCAGCCGCCTATTCAGCTCCCTGACCCGGTCGCAGTAAAACCATCCATTTCGGTAGACCCTAGCAGACCGCTGCTTCTGGGGAATTGCCTCCGAAGCGGCCTGCCCAAAGTCGCTGGCCACCAGATCCGCAAAACTCTCCAAGTCTGAGGGGTGGTGGGACGAGGAGAAAAGACGGACGAGGGCACGCTCAAAAGCCACCCAGTCCGCCCTCTCCACATCCCACCTATGTGGCGGCTCGGGGGGAGGGAGGCAAGCCAACCCCAACTCCACCAAAATAGCATAGTGGTCACTCATGAGGATGGGGTGTATGGACCAACATGCCGAACCCATAAGCGGATCCGACACGAACGTCAGGTCCAGACGCCCCCCCCAACATGAGTGGGTCCTGATGGGTCCGTCAGCAAGGACACACCAGCCACCTCCTCAAACACCAGTGCAATGTGCCGTCCTGCCTCATTAGACCTCTGCGGGGACTGCAGGAGGTCATGGTGCGCGTTGAAGTCGCCCCCTATAAGCACAGGCTCCCTGGTAGCCTGGGAGAACAAGTCCCCCAACTCCAGGGCTGCACTGGCACCACGGTAGATGCTGTACACTGTAAGGGACGACTCAGCAAGTTGAAGACGCACACCATGAACCTCAACATCATTTCCACAGAATGGAGCAGGCTCACAAACTGTGGAAGCGATGTGGTCCTGGACAAGGATGGCACAACCCCTAGTCTCACCCTGCACATGGGGGAGGAGATGAGTGGTGTATCCCTGCAGCCGGAAAGGGGACCTCTCCCCCAGCAGAGTCTCCTGCAGCATAAACACATGCGGCCGGTCACGAGCAGCAATTTCCTGGAGGAGTGGGAGCTTGCTCATCGCGCCAATGCAGTTCCACTGCAAGACTCTGATGGGGTTGGGGATGCTCTGTCTGGGGAGAGGCGGAGTCGCGTCCCCGCCCCCTCCCGCGACACACGGGGCGACCCGAGGGACGCCCGCGAGACCACGGGGGAACGCGGTCTCTGATTGTTCCGCTCTCCCTCCGACACCCTCCTCACACGAGGGTTGCGGCTCTCCCTGCGGCCCCTGTCTCTGGCCCTGCCCCACATCTCCTCGGAAGTCGGGGTTGACTGGCTCCCCTGGGCCTCGGCGGGCACCTGTGTCACCTGTGGCTCTCCCTGGGGCTGCCGCAGCACGGGTGAGTCCTGGGGTTGCTGCGCCAGCGCCACCCCACCACCGACCTTGGCCAGTACCCCTGAGACCAGCGCCTGCGCCGCACCCAGCAGCTCCTCCTTGGGGCAGGTGAGGGGAGGTGCATTTGCCAGGAGGCCTACGATGCCGATCATCATTTCCCCCATGGCTTGGAGGACAAACCCAGGGTCGGTTGATCCTTTCACCTGTGACTGAGGTTGAGGGGAGGGCACAGGAGGAGCAGGAGGTCTGGGACGAGGAACCCTCTGTGGTTTGGGTTGACCCATCGGCGGGGGGGCGTGCACCTCCGCCACCATCGAGACGGCGACTGCCGCACCTGGCAGTGGCGGGAAGTCCTCGTTGGTTACCACAGGTGAGGCGGCGTTTGTCGGAGCACGGCGTTGTTGGCCCCAAACGAAGGTTCCTGGAGGAGCCGGCGTGGCCAAGGACGCTTGCTGCTCCTGCACCCAAGAGACCTGGGACTCCCGTCCCTGCTCCACCCTGCGCACTCGGGCAGGACAGGCTGGGTGCCATGCATGGTGAGCACCTTGACAGTTGGGGCACCGGGATCGTACCGTTTCCTTTGCCTTGAATTTCTCGAGGCACTGTGTGTTATCGTGCGCCCCGCTGCACATCCCGCAGACTATCGGCCTGTTGCATGATGATCTGTGGTGTCCGTAGCGCTGACACCTGTAGCATCTCAATGGTTCCGGGGTGTAGGGACGGAGCCAGTAGGTCCCCCAGTTGCCGAGGTCGAGAGAGGGGACGAGGGGGCCCCGCAGGGTCACCCGCACCTGCATTGTCTCCTCGTGTGCCCTCTGGTGTTGACACCGCTCCGCTTCCTCCACGAGATCGTGCCGCTTGAGGATCTCGAGCGGCATGCGGTGCGGGTACCCCATCACCACAGCCCTTGTAGTTTGCCTGCCTGGCGATAGTTCCACTAATCGGACTTCCGCCGCCTCGTCCTCCGCCACAAGCTTCAGTTGGCGGTGAGCCGTCTCCGTCTGTGGGATGAGGATGCAAGAGTCGTCCCTCCCAAAGCGATTCACCACCGTCAGATCCGGGAAGCGACGCTCCAGGGCTGCCACAGCGTCGTAGGACGTGGCGAAACCCTCCTGCTGGGGCACCCTGAAGGCTGGGAAGACAGAGCAAGGCGGGGGCGGTGCCTTCACCGATACCGATGGACGTGCAGGCGGTGTGAACCGAGCCGGAGCAGGCGCAGAAAATCCCCCCCAGCATAAGCCCGCCGCTGACGGCGGCCACCACGCTCCACCAGGACAAAATCACCGTCCGCATCCCTAACAGACTCAGGCACACCCCCAGATCCAGCCGCAGATGTAGGAGGCAAGGCAGGACGCAACTGACAAGGGGCACAAGATGGTGGATTTGTAGGCTGGATGCCCTCCATCTCATCCGCATTGCTACGGAGCACCTTGCGCCGAGGTGCAGAGGCAGGAGGGGGAGTACCCGAAGCAGAAGATCCACCGGCATGGCCAACTCTCACGGTATTGGCTAGAGGCGGGGCCACCCGATCCAGAAGCCGCGCTGCTCCCAGACCCATGTCGAGATCGCTTCCCAGACATCTGCAGAGACGACTTGCCAGGATTAGTGGACGGAACTGGTATCTTCGAAGCAAGCCTGGGGTCACGGGAAGCCGGCGGAGTCTTCAACGGCCCCTTTGGCGAGGGCGCCGTACGGCCTGCCATAGCTGGTGGCCGATACACACACACAGGCACACTCACAAGCACTCGTACAATCACCCAGAACGCAGGAAGGAGCCTACCTACAATAGCAGTTACTGTCCCCCTGCTAGCAGAGGACGAGACAGCCCTACTATTGCTCCGAAGGACTTTCCTAACCCTATCCCTATCGAGTTTTTGGCCCGCCCTGCGGCTTCTTATAACCACCCCTTTAAGGGGCCTCCTTGTGAACCAGGCCTGCGCCTGGAATCCGTGGAGTTCGGCTTCGTACCACTCTAAACAGGGGTCTCTAGGGCCAGAAAGGAAATATAGGAGAAGGCAAAAAGAACCACAGCAGGGCGAGTACACACAAGTGCGTGTACCCCGATACACTACTGTGGCTGAAGACCAAGGTGTGGTCTGAGAAATGGCGACAAGCAACAACAACAGCAACACCTCAAGCACTGGCGTGATACAAAAGGGCAGAGCAGCTCGATCAACGGCGAACCGGAGAGCTGTTACCCTTGTTGTAGTAGTCAGGAACAAGAGATGTTGTCGGTGTGGAGGCAGGCAGCAGAGTGCAGTTTAGTTATATCGGTGCCACCACGTGAAGACCTCCCCTCCCCCCTTTTCCAGCACTCAGAAGCCTTGGTAAACATTATTTTTATACACATAGTAATGGATAATAGCAGCTGGAGTGGATATCTCAATGTGGTCCTCCAATATCATACGTGGGAAGGAAGAAGCGGAGCAGTGGCCTAATCGAGATCTTGCAGTCAAAAAGAAGATGAAGCTCTATATATCTATCTATATACCTAAGCTGCTTCCCCCAGAATAGGGGTCGCAGAGACAGGACGACACACTCCCAATTTACTCATCCACACACACACACATTTACTCGTATCTTAGTCCTGTCCTGTGCGTGTGTTTGCGAGTCCTTGGTAATTGTGAGAAACTGTAGTCTGTTCGTTTTAATCAGGCAAAATTTGGTCACTCCCACACTCAGTTACCCTTACTGTAGTTATGAAGTAGGAGTCATTCTTCCTGCCTGCTATACTTTTTTTTTCCTTAACTTGACCCAGAATTTCATTCTGTCGCATCTAATTTCACGCAACTCAGTGAAAGTTAGTCAATACAACGACTCTACGTCTTTCTATAGAACTTCTTCGTGACTGGGATTATCATCGAATGTTAATGTATTGTTTCCTTTCAGCTCTCAAGATGGGGAGATGGCAATTTTAGGCAAAGTTAGAATAAAACTAGAATAGTCAAATGAATTTTCGTCTGTCTACATTTGGCCATCATCTGAGCTGTAAGGATTCAGATTTCCGTCGGGTTGAAACAGACGAGTCCAGAGTTGAAGAAACTTACGTTACTTAAATTCCATATCTGCAGTGATGTATATTTTATGGTTTCTGTATCTCCGAACTTAGATTATGATCACCTCAGTTTCAGAAATATCACCCAAATTGAGCTAGTCTGAAGTTCCCAAAAGCTGGAAGTGTTAAGGATCAGACAAGAACAAAAGGGATAAATTTTGAGAACAATCAGTCAATGGTAAAGGTTATGGAGCAAAGTCAAAGTTCATCCCTTGTGTCTGTGTGTGAACATAATGAGTAAAACAGTTGTGGTCTGATTTGAACCAAACTTCACGGATGAGTTGGGGATCATCCAAGAGGTTGATCTGTTTTTTTGAGTAATAGGTCAAAGGTCAAAGTAACATGGTAAGGTCAACTTAAACAGTTTTTATTGGATGTAAATTAAAATTTGTTTAAGGGTTCAGTTAAAACAAAAATATTAAGAATTTGGACAAAGATCAAGGTCACAGGGAGAGGCCAAAGGTCATGGTCACCAGGCAATGTCAACTCAAACAATTCTGATCTAATGTGAACCAAAGTTGGTGGAAGGGTTAATGTTAGGAAAGAAAAAATTAACTCTAAGTTCAAGGTCACAGGGCAATAGCAAATATTCGGCCTATACACCAGTTGGTGCGGCGGGTGTTGCACTCTCTGATGCTGCTCTCTGTTGTTCCTATAGTTGTGAACATAAATACTGAACATACATAATGTGTTGTTGTTGTGGCCCCAGGCTCATGTGGCCATGAACCCAGTGGACTGCAGGCTGAAGTTGCTCTTTTTCCTTAGTCTTTGGTCTTCTTTGAGGGGTTAAGGAGGGAGCGGAGGGACGTTTCCATAACTGTGGCAGTCCCGCCGCCTGGCTATATCTGTGCCACCACGTGAAGGCGACTGTCTCCGTCAGTGCTCCATTGCGAACTGACAAATAGCAAAACGGTGAGCAATGGCATTCGAAATATGTTGATAATATTCCTACACCCCAACAACTTTTCCAGAATACAAAGGAAGTTTCAGTAATTATTAGGCTAAAAAATGGACTAATAAACTCTGCAACTGTACATAGATGTTAAGCTCATTAACCCGTCACGTCCTGAGCACTTTTGCACCTCTGAAACCCCCCGGTCCCGAGCACTTTTGGAAACAAATTTTTTTGGCTAAAACCTCCGCTTTTGGTGAGAAACATCGAAAATTCATAGAGAAATCGCTCACCTGAGGTTTAAAATATTCGATACAGGTAGGAGTACCTCCTTACCTTACAGGGTTTTCTAACGGGCTGGCTGCGAAGAAAATGAGTTCTATGGGAGGATAACTATTCCACACCACTCATAAATGGTATTTATTTATTTATTTGGTACGAATTTATATGTAGTACTAGAGTATATTGGTTTTCAAACAGTAATATAGGCATTATAAGCATTGTTTCACTCACTAACTCATCACCATTCCTGACATTCTTTTGCCACATTACCTGATCATCATTTCTGACTGTTTCTTCCTCTAATGCTATGTAAACTTTGTCCTCCACATTGTCTTCGATTGGGGAATCACTCTGGCCCTGAATGTCTTTATTGGCCAGGTCACTGGTAAGAGGTGAATTGCCGAGACAATGGAGAGGGGGAGGTTATGTGGTGTAAGGCATTGTACCTGCTTGGCATCTTGTAGAGGAATAGAGGAAGGCGTCCCGTGTATACATACCAAAAATCACGCGCAAAAATTGAAAATTATGCAAATTAGGGACCTTGCAATTGCACGACGTACCAGTACGTCGTCGGGACTGGCAAATGTTGCAACGTACCCATACGTCGACGGGACGGGGCGGATAATATAGTAAATTCAACTCTTATTCTTACTCTCTGCTTCACTCTTTCTCAGTCCCTCACCATCGCTCTTTTCTTCTGCTCTTCCTCCTTTATTCTTTCCCTCTACTCCTCATCCTCACATAATTATTGAATTCTTTCCATTATCCTTCATCGTTACTTTATCAGTATTCTTTTCTCTTCAAACACTCTGCTTTGTCCTCAGCTCTCCGCCTTATCCCCCTTATCTCCGCCATCTCTCTCTCTCTCTCTCTCTAATCGCCTCACTCAGCTCTCATTAACCTGTTGGAAGCCATAATCAGTACCAAATGATCCCAGGAAATGGCATTATGACGCACTGTTCCCTGCCTCCTCTCACCCACCAGCACATTTCAAAGCCACGCCACTGTCATCCATCGCCAAAATTAATGACAGGAAATGGGGTTGAATAATGGACCTTTGTTTTGTAATGATTAGTCTTAAATGGTAGAAATTTTAGGCTTTTTGTTGCATTGATGGAAATGGTTGGTATGCTTCCTACTGTCTTTTTTCTTTTCTTCCTTTTTGGTCATACTAGTGAAAAAATATGGAGTTGATTGGGTTCTGTTTTTCCATACTGTTTTAATTTTCATAACTGATATTGGTTCTAAAAGGTGAAAAAAAAAAAATAATAGTTCTTTGTTGCACTGATGGAAAAGGTTGGCATGCTTTCTACTGTTTTTTTTTTTTTCTTCTTCTTTTTTCTCATAGGAGTAAACGTCCAAAAATGGAGGTGATTAAGTGGTTTATATTTTTCACACTGATGTTTTGATTTTCATGACTAACAGTGGCTTTAAGTTGTGGAAAATTCTGGGTTCTTTGATGCAGTGTTGGAAGAGGTTGATAAGTTTGTGGAAAAAAAATTGCTACTGTCTGTTCATTCTAATTTGGCCTAAAATTGCCATCTCTCCATCTTGAATGCGGAGTCCTAGCAATAGATTTACACTAGAATATGGATGTTTTTATATAGGGTAGCCCATATATATAACACTTCACCGCCCCTTCAGACGCCTTCTTCTGTGTTGCTGGAACGACACATTGGTATCAGTATCTATCCCTTATTCCCACTGCCACAAACACGCCCACACCAACCGACTGAGCCGTCTCCGAAATACATAAAACACAGCTAAGTTAATTTCATTTGGAGCGCTATTTACGAGTCACTTTATATTAATACTCGTGCATCCAGTTCAGGTCTCTTTTAAAGCATGTAATACCGTCTGAAGGCAAGTGAAAATATAACTTACACCGCCGGGTTGAGACGGTGAAAAGGAACAACAGAAGGGAAGGGTGAAGTTGGTTAAAAACTCCATGATTCTGAACAGTTGTATTTGTTTACCTCTGGCCTTTCAGCCATTGGAAAATTGTTCAAATATTATTCCGGGGTACGAGGTTACCACAGTTACTGCCCCACGTGTTACCCTACTGCAGATACTCCGGTTACCAATTACCGCACAGAGGGTGGATGGACGTAATACTCTTTTTACCCCAACTCAGTCCAGATTTTCGTCCTTTTGTTGGTTATTTCACGTAGCTCAGTGGTAGAAAAAGACCCTGGTATGGCTCAACATCCTTTCCATAGCACTTCTTCGTGACTAGCAGCATATACTGGTGTTACTTTATTATTACAGCTCAGCATACGTGATGCAGAGATGGGAAATTTAGACTAAGGGTAAAAATAGTATAAACAAAAGAAGCAGGCAGGTTGTGGCAAGAGCTAGTTCGCTTTCATCTAAGGGAACTGGACAACTCTCACGGCCTTAGTTATGTGGTAGGATGAAGTCTCCTTGGTTACTAGTCAAATCTATCCTCCAGTCTGATCACACATTGCCATCAACTGAATTGAATGGGGTTAGGGATCTTGGTCAGACAGAAACAAATCGGCCACAACAGTCCTAACTACTCGGCTACCGCGGCGGTTGATGAAAGTGTGCTAAGTCTTACATAGGTCCGTCTGAGATGGAACACGAGTACGAGTAAGTTGCTGATAAGAGAGTTAGTGCACTGGAGAGTGGGAGGGAACAGAGAAAGCCGAAAGCATGGTTGGATAACTAGTGAGTGTGTGATGGAGGGTAGAATGGAAGGTAAGGCAGAGAGAGAGAGAGAGAGAGAGAGAGAGAGAGGGAGGGAGGGAGGGAGGTAATGAGGGGGAGACTGAAAGCAGAACGAGGAGACAGAAACAGAGGAAGAAAAAGAGACAGCAAGGGAAAGAGAGAGAAGGAAGGGACTATAAAATAAATCAAGATGAGAGAGAGAGAGAGAGAGAGAGAGAGAGAGAGAGAGAGAGAGAGAGAGAGAGAGAGAGAGCAGTGAACTTCAAAGACTGGAATGGCATGTAGACAGAGGCGTAACAACGTTCAAATAACAATCTTTATTCTCTAGTTCTTCAAGTTTTAAATGTTATCTTTTCCTGTGCTTGGCTGTTTTCCTCCCTTTAGCGGTGCGAAGTAGAGATAAGACGATGATGATGATGATGATGATGACGATGATGATGTCAGTAGTGGTAATAGCGACTGCAGATGTAGTAGTAGTAGTAGCAGTAGTAGTAGTAGTAGTAGTAGTAGTAGTAGTAGTAGTAGCAGTAGTAGTAGTAGTAGTAGTAGTAGTAATAGTAGTAGTAGTAGTAATAGTAGTGGTAGTAGTAGTAGTAGTAGTAGTAGTAGTAGTAGTAGTAGTAGTAGTAGCAGTAGTAGTAGTAGTAGTAGTAGTAGTAGTAATAGTAGTAGTAGTAGTAGTTACGAGGAGGAGGAGGAGGAGGAGGAGGTGGAGGAGGAGAAGAAAAGTAGTGGTGGTAGTAGTAGTAGTAGCAGTAGTAGTAGTAGTAGTAGTAGTAGTAGTAGTAGTAGTAGTAGTAGTGGTGGTGGTAGTAATAGTAGGAGGAGGAGGAGAAGGAGGAGGACGAGGACGAGGACGAGGACTAGGAGAAGAAGTTATAGTAGCAACAGTAGCAGTAGTAGTTGTAGTAGTAGTAGTAATAGTAGTAGTAGTAGTAGCAGTAGCAGTAGTAGTTGTAGTAGTAGTAGTTGTAGTAGTAGTTGAAGTAGTAGTAGTAGTAGTAGTAATAATAATAGTAGTAGTAGTAGTAGTAGTAACATAATAATGATGATGAGCAGGGCATTAAGTAGGAGGCAGGTGGGGAAGGCAGCAGGTGTGGTGCTGACTTGATGTCCTGGGTAGAAGAAATTTTAGAGGCATAAAACTTGACGACCGGATAATGAAGGTAATGGAGAGAGTTCTAGAGGGTATGATTAGAGAGAGTGTGAATATTGATGAGGTGCAGTTTGGGTTTATGCCAGGCAGGGGGACCACTGATGCCATATTCATTGTTCGAAAGCTTCAGGAAAAATATATTGGAAAGTAAACGGATCTGTAAATTGTTTTTGTTGATTTGGAGAAGAGCTTTGGCAGACTTCTTAGGGAGGTGGTGAAGTGGGCAATGAGAAAGCTTGGGATAGAGGAGTAGCTGGTTAAAGTGGATATGGTTATGCATGAGGGTGCTCACAAGCAGATATGAGTGAATGCAGATTTGAGTGATGAGTTTTTCGTGAATCTTGGTATGCATCAGGGGTCAGTCTTGAGCTCTTTGCTCTTTACCATGGTGCTTGAAGCCCTTTCGCCTGACATCAGAAATGGACTCCCGTGTGAGATGTAAGATTTGGTATTAATTGCAGAGAATGAAAGGGAGGCTGAGGAAAGATTTAGGAAATGGAGAGATGGTATGGAGCACAAGGGCTTAGGAGTAAATGCAGATAAAACAAAAGTGATGGTATCTAGGACTGGTGGCAGTACTGTCAAAAAAGAGAGAGTATCCATGTGCGGTTTGCCACAAGGGCGTGGGAAGTAGGTCCATCTTATGCAGTGTTTGTGATAAGTGAGTGCATAAGAGATGTAGTGGTATCAGAGGAACACTGCGAGATAATACTGATTTCATGTGTGCGGTGTGTTGGGAAGAGCATGTGGAGATCGTCAGGCGTGAAAGGATAGATCTTGCTAGTGATTCTCTCGGGTGTGTTGAAGAGTTTTGTTATTTGGGAGACATGTTATGTGCTGGAGGTGGGGCAGGAGCTAGCTCTGTGACTACAGTGAAGAGTGGTTGGATCAAATTCAGGGAGCTATTGCCTTTCCTGACACAGAAAGAGCTCTTCCTACGGGCTAAGAGATCTTTGTATGTGGCATGTCTTAGGAGTGTAGTGCCGAATGGTAGTGAGACCTGGGCAGTAAAGGTAGAGGATATTCGCAGGCTCAAACAAACAGAAATGGCAATGATTTTGATTAGGTGGATGTGCAGTGCGTCCTTGAATACGAGGCGCGAGGGGGGGGGGGAACTATGTTTACGATGGAGAATAAAGATGTTGGATGAGACTGGAGTGTATTGAAGCTGTGGTGAAGAGAGGGAGATTAAGATGGTTTGGGCATGTGGAGAGGATGGGGGATGAAAAATGGGTACTGAAAGTGAGAAGTGTTAACATTAGGGGAAAGGTTGCGAGGGGTAGACTGAGAAAGACCCGGAACGAGGTCATTGAGTGTGACCTCATTGATAAGGGACTAATTACGGAGGCTGCCAGAGACCAAGCAGCAAAGGGAGCTGCCACTAGTGATAATAAACAATAAGTCTCTCCCTCTGTCTTGGAGGGGTAAGAGTTGTTAAAGGAACGCTTGGGAGGATAAAAACTACAGTGGAAACAATACCTCATGACAAAACGAGAGAGAGAGAGAGAGAGAGAGAGAGAGAGAGAATAACCTCACCACATACAAGCTTTCTGACGCTGATACTAAAGATTCACGACTGAGTTCGACATCGAGAGAAAGAGAGAGAGAGAGAGAGAGAGAGAGAGAGAGAGAGAGAGAGAGAGAGAGAGAGAGAGAGATTAATCACCTGCACTTTACCCTTGGATGATGACTTAAAGGAAGCTAATTAACACTGATTATCGGGTCATTTATTTAACTTAATCACCCAGCCATCATAAAGGCACATGCTTCAGTGTAAATATGCAGTCAACTTTTATAGACACGTATACATTAATTAAAAATAGATTAATGGGAAGCTTGAGTACTATCTTATTCTCTGAGTGAATTATTATCGTCATATTTAAGATGGGGAGAAGAATGAGTGAGTGAGAACATATGGCGCTGTGGAGAAGGTAAACAATGAAGAGCAGCCCGATTAGTGAGTTTAATATATGTGGGTACTGTGTGCTGCGTTTTTGTTGGTGGTGGTAGTGTGGTGTTGGTGGTGGTGGTGGTGGTGGGGTTGGTGATAGTGGTGGTGCTGGTGGTAGTGGCGGTGCTGGTGGTATCGCAGTGGTTGGTGTTGGTGGTGGTGCTGGTGGTAGTGGCGGTGCTGGTGGTATCGCAGTGGTTGGTGTTCGTGGTGGTGGTGGTGTTGGTGGAGGTGGTGGTGGTGGTGGTAGTATTGTTGTTATTGTTGGTAGTGGTAATATTGTTGTTGTTGGTGGTGGTGGTAGTGGTGGTAATGATGGTGGTGTTAGTGGTGACTGTTGTTAATGCACTGTTTCTTTAATGCAAGGAAGAAGGAACCAAAGGGCTGGAGCCCACAAGATTGTTCCTACCAAGAAAAAAAATAAAATAAAGATAAAAGAGTGCCAAATTCAAGATCCATTCATTCTCTCCGACAAGGGGAATATGCATTCACAAACTGAGTGAATTTCAAGCATTATACGTATTAACCTACCCAAACGCAGCTTAACCCAACCCAGAACCAGTCATTCGAGCCTAACCGAGACCTATTTCCAGTCTTATTCTTAGATGTCGGTGGAGTCCACCTTGACTCTGATATCAAATTTGAAATCATCAGACAGACGCACTTCCAGCACTCTGATTGACTGAGAATGAGGACCATAATGCATCAGCGAAAACAAAAGCATACCACATAAGACCATAATGCATCAGTGAAAACAAGGGCATACCACATAAGACCATAATGCATCAGTGAAAACAAAAGCATACCACATAAGACCATAATGCATCAGCGAAAACAAAAGCATACCACATAAGACCATAATGCATCAGTGAAAACAAGGGCATACCACATAAGACCATAATGCATCAGCGAAAACAAAAGCATACCACATAAGACCATAATGCATCAGTGAAAACAAGGGCATACCACATAGACCATAATGCATCAGCGGAAAACAAAAACACACTAGTTTCAATGGGCAAAAAGTAGACAGATTGCCAACACAGGCACACGTGAGCGACCCCACAATATCTCGCTTAAAGGTAGGAAAAAGAAGAAATAAAACACCCAACAGAGAGAGAGAGAGAGAGAGAGAGAGAGAGAGAGAGAGAGAAAGAGAGTGAGCAAATAAAGACCGCATGACATTGACACTATTGCCTCACGACAAAGAACCCAAAAGAGAGAGAGAGAGAGAGAGAGAGAGAGAGAGAGAGAGAGAGATAACAAAAATGTTAATCATAGTCGCGTTATCCATCCCACAATAATCTCACACACCAACATCCACTTCTCTGCTCATTCTTTTCCATGACTTTTACATGTGTGTGAATGTTTGTTTGTGTGTGTGTGTGTGTGTGTGTGTGTGTGTGTGTGTGTGTGTGTGTGTGTGTGTGTGTGTGTGTGTGTGTGTGTGTTTTTCTTTCGGTTTCACTCGGATGGATTTATGCTGGCTTTTGTTCTTTCTCACTCACTTTCCAACCTCGCACTCTCTCATCTCCCCCCTCTCTCTCTCTCTCTCTCTCTCTCTCTCTCTCCATTGCATAACATCCATCAGGCAGGCTTCCTGAGGCTGTGTGTGAATCTGTTTTGCCAGACTTTCCTCTTTGTGTGTGTGTGTGTGTGTGTGTGTGTGTGTGTGTGTGTGTGTGTGTGTGTGTGTGTGTGATAATATGTCTGTATGTGCACGGTGAGTACTGGCGTCATGTAATCCAGTACTACCTGTTTCATGGTCACGTCTTCGCGACTAAACTGTGAACCGCATTGGTTTTGCCCTGAGAGGAGGGTGAAAAAACTCCCCCAGAACGAAAAATACTACTCATCAAATGCCAAAGGGGCACTGAAAGCCAATGGCCATTTACCAGAGTCGATGGAACTCATTCGCCGTGTTGGTAGTTCATCTGGATGGCAAGACCTGATGCCCAGTGAACCCCCGCCCCTGTCCAAAGGTTTGTAGTGCGTCCTTCCCATGTTGTTTGTTTTAAGGTCCCTCCACTTGTGATGGTAAGGCAAACCATTCTGGAAACCTTTCGGGCCTGCACTAGTTTTTTAAGGTCGCTACATGAAGTCACGGGACTGCAGCAGCCCGTTGTAACTTCTGGTCCCAATTCTGTTTTTCATGGGCATGGCAGTGCTGCAGAAGACGTACGAGACCGAATACATCCGTGGGTTTAAACTTCGGAGAGCACATCGTTTGGGAGCTTAGAACAGTAAAAGCCACTGAGAGGAGGATTGACTGGCTTTGTTATTGAAACAGCTGAGACGAATGGGGGTCATCGTCGCTGGATTCTTTCTGAGGTGAGGTGGCCTGGCCATGGCGAGATCATCAGTTATGGTTACAGATACTGTTTGTTTAGCTGTGACAATGTTACCCGTCTTACAGGTGCTGCAGTCTCGATTTCAACCTCTTTTCCCTTTTCCGTCGACCCGGGTACTCCGGTTCATCAGACAATAATGCTGGTAAAGTTGAAGCATATTCTGGGCTTCCTCTTTCTCGCTGTAGACTATGTTTCTGCTGAGATGAGTGGTATCGAAGAGACTCATTTGTGGTATTGTGTAATTCCCAGGACACACTCTTGGTTTGGGGGTCAGTGCTGTTGCCGACACTGACAGGAAAGGTTTTCAGGAAACTGTAGGTCAACAAGGCTCTCGAACTGGGGTATATCAATAGTTCCTTTCTTTAAACGCCAACGATGGATCTTTCTCAGGCGCAGCACTTTTGATAGATAAAGCAGGTCGGTCGTCAGCGTGTGATAGATATTTTGAGCGACAAACATATGGATTCTTGAAGCCCGAGAGATCTGCTACCATGATTTGTGTTACACTTCCCCCCCCCTCTCTCTCTCTCTCTCTCTCTCTTGGGGGAGGAGAGGGGAAGGGAAAAAATGTAATCTCTCCCTAATTGAAAGAGAGACAAAACTGAGGTTATTTACAGAGTAGACAAATGGCCTTTCACATCCCTAACCCTTTCCACATCCCTAACCCCTTCCAAATCCCTAACCCCTTCCACATCCCTAACCCCTTCCACATCCCTAACCCCTTCCACATCCCTAACCCTTTCATATCCCTAACCCCTTTCACATCCCTAACCCCTTGCACATCCCTAAACTCATATCCCTGACCCCTTTCACATCCCTAACCTCTATAGTGAGAAAATGACTCACCATTATCGAAAAATTAATGACCGTATTCTCAAACCTAAAATCGCAAAGTGTAGTGCAAGCCCCTGATATATGATGGCTATTTCTGAAACGCTTGTGGTCTTTCGGAATGTTTAGCCAGCATCCCATACTTCAAAATTCAGACAGCAACCATGTACGAAGACAAAAAAACGTTTCATCATCGTCCAATGCTTCAAAAATCGTCGTCAGAGATTTTGGGCCTGCATTCCACGTCTCATATTCAGGTTTAATCACATGACCCTAAAGCCTCACCGATCTGACCGCTCGTGAGTTTTCGAATACAAGGAAATTCAGATTATCGACATTGACGATTATCGCCGAAGTAGCACAGATCTCGCTTGAAACAGAAAAATATCGATTGAGAATATCACTGACATTATATCAACTACTTGCTGGACAGTGTTATGCTTCGAGTTAGCCATATATAAGGAAAGTACCAAATCGAAGACCGTCCATCTACTCACAGTGTTCGAGAAATTGTTTAGTATTTTCCTTCCTTACAGCTAAATCGAAGCCATATATTTTTCTGCTAGTGTTATTTTCACACGATATTTCTCTGTTTTAAATGCAGAGTATGCTGACACAACAAATATGACTAATGTCGATATTTTGAACTTTCTTGGAGCCCAAAAATCGTAAATGGCCAACTGGAGAAGTCTGGAATGACCGCCATTATTTATTTCCTTGCATGGCCTTCCTCCCAAACAACAGATTACTGTATGGAGGTAGTAGTAGTAGTAGTAGTAATGATGATGATGATGATGATGATAATAATAATAATAATAATAATAATAATAATAACAATAATAAGAATAATGTAAGGGCAAATCAGAGGTAATACACAAACACCCTCTTCATTCTCCTCTCAATAATTCAGTAAACAATCAAGAACACAAACACATTTAAACCACTATGACTAAACCAATTCTAAAATATTCACGTACATCACCCTGCACCCTTAGCCTTGAACATCGTCACTGATAATTAAAATATTAAACTTATTCGGTAACAGCGAAGTCCATCACATCTGGAAAAAGTCAATCCTCATCCTTATACTCCAGCCAGGTAACCATCTCAACGCAGCTTTCCACAACATCCAAAATAAAAGGCTATTCCATAAGAACATTAAATTTTCCCCACATTTCTCTCCCTGGATCCCCAGATTGATTCCCGCCCAAGCACTCAACCACCACACATTCTCTCCAAGTAACCCAACTTGCTTTAAACTGTTCCAAGAAACAACCCTCTCAAAAAATAAAGTGGCAGCATGGTACATGAACAAAGCTATCCACATTGTACCAAGATATATCCATATCAGCAAAATCTCAAGCTCAAATATGCCCGACAAGGGCAATAAATTTCTTGCCTCTCTCGGGCTGACAGAATGAATCACTCTTCCAAAACTAAAGTTCATCGTTTAGCATATTATCCGGCGGTTTCTCACAGCTTTCAGTCTTCTCTCCTGAACTTCGTAATCTTTTCCTCCTTGACCTGCCAACCTGCCTTTGTTGGCCAGCTCATGCTGCTCTTATTGTTAGTCGCGTTTTCTTGCTTCGTTTCTTTCCTTCGATTTTTTTTTTTTTAACTGTGGCAGGCACTTCTACACTTCAAAATTAACCGATTCCAACCACACTTGGACACGACGAACAGCCTATGACTTAGCTGTGTCCGCAAGATTTTGGTTGCTAGGCAAGTACTTGTCTAGCAACGGGCGAAAAATCTTTTTTTTGTGTGTGTGTACTTTTCACGTTTTGAGCTGTACAGTAGAAGCATTCCTAATGGCCGTAGAAAGCTCTGACTTTTTAGGCATAATATTGAGGTCACTCCCTATCGAAGGTGTGCCATCCATTTCCCTCTCTCTCTCTAAGTTATTAAGTGCCAACCATGATGCCCCCCTAGTTCCCCAGCGGCTCGATGGAACTGAATGGAAGATTTCATGCTAATAGACATTGTCTTGCACTACAACTTTCTACTGTACACCTATGTGCTTTATTGGCCAGGTCAGGGGTCAAAGGTCAACAAATGTGAAACGGTGAAAATAGCAAAAATCAAGACTGTGCTCTCGCGAGATGCTAAGATTCCAAAGATTATTAAGGAGGGCCATGATTCTTGAGTGGATTGTTGCACTGGAGAACCTCCATATAAAAATGACATTTAGTGTCGAAACTCACTTCCAGTCGCTGGCAGCACCAAGTAGAACTTGTGCCTCTGGTGGGCCATTCCACAAATTTCAAGTTCCCTGGATTACACAGTGGGTGGATGGAATCTGATGAAACCTTGCATTCTTATAGACGTTAATGAGTACTACAAGAGTAAGGGTACTTCGTACATGAACGATTTATATGCACCACGTCAGGGACCAAATGTCATCAAATGCACTTCAGCAGAAAATCGCTAAAATCATGACGAGGGTCGCGCGAAATGCTACGTATCCGAAGGTTATTGACCCACAGCCATTATTCTTGAGTGGGAATCTGATACAGGAGTGGCATTTCATAACGAAACCCAGTTCCAGTCCCTGACAAAACTTGGTCCGTTTAGAGCTCGCCATCGTCTCCTATCGGCGTGTCAGTTACAGAATTGTCCTGTTCGCATGGCCTGCCTATCACTTCACAACACCAAAACTCAACAAGCAACAGATCAACTCCATCAGTATCAATTTTCATTAGAACACTGGCTTAGATAAAACAGTATAATTGCTTTTCTAACCAATAACCATTATCCCCTTCATTCCAGACAGGCACGAAAGTCATCCCGAATTCATTCTTTGTAATGAGTCCGTCCCGGTGGAGACGGTCCAGAATTTTAGGTCTTATTCAGATACACACATCGCCTTTTCCCAACATAAAAGGAACCTCACTGCAAGCGCATTCTACAAACTCATTGCCCTGAGGACGCAGATAGATTCTCCCTTCAGACAGCAAAAGTAATTTCCGAGAAGTCTAAAATCGCTTCCTCAGATCGTCCATCATATATACCCACGCACCAAAGTTTCTGTACCCCCCTCGGAGGAAGGAAGTGGAAGTCAGGATTAGAGAGGGCAGGCGAACGGACAACCGTGAGTGGTAGTTTGGTACTGAGCTACGAGGCGGGTGGAAGACCTCCTCACCG
>NC_137045.1:34008914-34018914 GCF_032717465.1 Coenobita brevimanus | reverse complement strand
AGTTCTTCATGACTAGCATCATGATCTAGTAATAATCTATTACTATAACTCGGTATTCGAAGAAAAGAAGTGGCAGTTTTAGGTCAAGTTAGAGTAAAAAGCGTGTAGCAGCATAAACTTTGCCTGGGAATGGGAACGAGTGATTTGATTTTGGTCCAGGTCTGTTTGTTGTAGAAGGTCATAGATTAGAGTGAAATTTCTGGCACTTCTGGGTACATCCTCCCAAAAAAGTACCTGCCCCATTACAACACATACCATTCTGAAACATGGATGAAGCATTGTGATATATGGGGCATCCTGTACAAGTGCAAATATTTTCTTTGGTAATTATTAGAAGTCAAAATTGCAAAAAAGATTCACATACAGGGTGGGATATGTTTAGAGGCACCACATTTATAGACTCATATGTGTCTAGTTGATCATTTTCACAACCATCGTATCCTTTTGGGGGATGGTGTACATCTGATCTAAGTGGAGAATACTGTTATCACTATTACTGTGACTACGAAAATATCAATACGAGGAATTAGTGAGTCAGTGAGTTGTGTCGCTATGCTGTATCCGCGCCAGCCAATGTGTTCACACCCAAGAGTCGTCTCTGATTGGCTAAGATAATTTTCTCCCTATCGATAAAACGGTGATCTGTGTCCCTGTATCATATATTGTCAGTGTTTTCTTGTATTTCTTTACACATTTATTAGGTTACTGATGTGACTGAATACAAATCGGAAGCCTACGGTACCAAATTCGACGAGTTTTTTTTTTTTTTTTTTTTTCTCGGTGTTGTTTGCACAGTTAGTCTTTTTGAAGGTACACTCTCACTCCTACTTGTATATGCGACACAGCAGTTAGTCAAGGCCCAATATTCCTAAGAGATATACGTACTGTTCCTCTTAACAATAAATCACTTAAATCAAGAGGGCTCTTTTGTTATCACCTTCAGCATCAAAAAGGGACCGTAGCATCACACAGTCAGTCCATATTTATTATCAGATTTCACCCTGACTTTCTTCGAGCCTTGGGTGGAGGCAAGCTGGATGGTGTGGGTTGCAGTGCTTAGAGACAGAGACACATCAGAATCCATGCTGAAGTGATGTTCCTTTTTACGATAAGAATGTGTTTTGGTCTCTCACTAGCCTCATATTACGTCACACCATTGGCGACAGTGATTCTTAACCTGGAGGATACTCAACAGAAGTCAGACTCCTTTACTTTATCGTTTAATTCCTACTCTCATTGCTAACAAACTGTTATTATAGACCCATCAGCTACATCTCGGAGAGTGCATTGATGTGCCCACGATACTTCATTATCATTCATGAATGGAAAATATGGACATGCAACACACATTATAAAAACTAGATGGAAGAAAGATATAAAAGAGAGTATAACGTTAGTTTCATTTTATTACTTACTTTCAAAAAGGGTAACAGTAAAAGAGTTGCTCAGGTTAGCCAGGTTATAGATATTTTCACACCGGGTATAGGTCGGGCACTGCGCCCTCTCCCCCAGCCTTCCTATATAATTCGCCTGATCTTAGGACCTGGATGGGCTCGTATCTTTACGCATACGATATTACATGCATCTGTCTTGAAAACAGTGCCTATTATCTTGCTGAGTAGAGAGTGGAAGCTACAACCCATTCCTCAGTCTCCAAGTGCCGATCCTCTGGCTTCTGCAGCTTACTACAGCCTGTGTTTTATTCCCATGCAAAATACCATTCATTTTTACTGAAAACTGGATTATTTTTGCCCAGGTCGGGAATGGGTATCGCGGGACATGCCCCTCACCTGAACTCCTCTGCATAAGTTCCGACAAGGTCAGTCAATTACCAAACATATCCCCCACCTCCTCTTTTTCTTCTCTCCTTTTACAGAACATTGAATAACATGTTTGGTGATGTAGACGCGAGACAGTGCGCCCTTTTCCTCAGAGCCACGCTTACTTTCAGTGTGGTGCCAGCCACCTTTGTGTGGGTGTGGAAGCATTCAGCACAGCAACACAAATACTGTGGTCGTGCACAGGAATTAGCGAGCGCAATGGTTTCCGAATCGCAAGGGTTAAAAGACTGTTGCACACATGTAATCTTTTGACTGCACTTGAAAATATTATAAAAGATGGTCAAGTTTTAAAAATAGAGTAAGAATTGAATGATAATATACCTGATTGACCTCTTTAATACTTATATAGCTAAGCCTGCAGGCCATTCTCGCATAAAAGAATACTGTGTGTGTGTGTGTGTGTGTGTGTGTGTGTGTGTGTGTGTGTGTGTGTGTGTGTGTGTGTTGCCAAAATATCTCGAATAGTTTTGGACAAATTCTCACCCAACCATCAGGAAACAGCAACTATGTGGATGTGCAGAAGCCTGTTACATTTGGTAAGGATTTGACCAAAGACAACAGAATGCCGGATGCCATTTTTTTCGGATATGGATTGGCTTTTTGTGAACCGCGGTGACTGAACTCCGTAGGGTTGTGTTAATTTTCTTCAAAAAAATATTTGTTTGTAGCTTGTATCTTAACCAACAACATATTTTGGCGGGCGATTAGCATGCTGCATTTAGTACCGATTTCTTTTAAAGAAACAGCGTCCATACAGTAGCGGCATTTGTAACATACCGTACCGTGCTGCCAGCCTTGCCAGTCAGGTACTTACTGTATACTTCCCGGGAAGGATTAAGCAGGGCTGGCCTTCGGTGCACCATGAGGGAAATACTCGCCCTAAATTATTACACAAGCTATTAGTTGGTTGGAATGGGAAAAATAACAGATTACAGCGGAATTTCCTAAAGCCTGTTCGATCTCTCCTGAGAAGTTTTACGCTTTTGAAAGCTGGCAGCTGATTGCTTGTCCGAGTGCATTCATTAGTAACGATACATTTTAAGTTTTATTACAAGGGTTACATTAACCGTTTCTGACGATGAATGCTCTGAATATATATATATATATATATATATATATATATATATATATATATATATATATATATATATATATATATATATATATATATATATATATATATATATCAGCACCCTTGGTTGCACAGCCTTGCAGGATGAACCGTTTTGCCTGCCTAACGGAGGCCACATATGTCACATATAACTGCTGAACAGGAAGCAACACAGGTCCCACAGGCTACAGCAATTCAACACTACTCCTCTGACCCACTATCATTCAGTGTAATCAAACATATGTTCTAACTTCACTTCTTTATGGAACAACTGAGCCTGGGACGTTATCAGGCTACCTTACAAACCCACTTCATCCGATGCTGTCACTACCATGCCATCACACCCGATAATGCTCAGTACTCTTACCATCTTTCATAGATTTTCTGTTCACTTGCTTCTTCGAATCTGTCTCCATAGTATTTCGGTATTTTTGCCTTTGCCTTAGAAACTCTATCGGAGCGCCTTCTTCTTTGCTATCCTTATCTTATTGTAGTAGTTCAGTTACCCTTCTAGGAGCTACCTAGCATGGGCCAACCGGCTACTGCAGTTATTCTCTCTACTTATGCTTTTATGTTCATACGCAGTTGACGACCCAGTGGAAAATATATCATATAACTTTCACAGGGAACACCATAGTCCATTTTTTTTTAACTTTTACCTTATCCTGCTTTATTGTTATTTTAGCATAATAAAAAAATATCTTATTGCATTAAATTCCCCCAAGAAGCTGTTAATATACTGTTGTGACCACACAGGTGAATGAAAATGTACGTGACGATATGAGCAGTCAGCGTGGTAGGTCACTGGGTAGCTACGTATCGGTTACTTCGTTAACCCATTAGCTCCCAGGGTTTCTTGTGTAAGGGATTGTGCTGGAAGGATATTAAGGGAAATGCCCTCCGCCTGCCGGCTCATAGTCGCGATGCTCATAGGTCAGTACCCCGGGGTTCCCCTCTTTATTAACTTTTGAAAATGCCCAGTTCCGTCGTCTGTTGAGGCCACTGGGCGCAAAGGGGTAACGGCGTGCCTCACGGGAACTGGCTTTCACAAGCACACTCGAAATGTAATAAGGCTTTATGCACTCCACATTCACTTTTAAAGTGTCTCAGTAGATAGCAGTGATTATAATATCCTTTTGTTTTGAGTGTGGTAAAAATTAAGGATAAAATGGTGATATACTATGGTTTTTTTTAAGGGGGGGGGTAAACTTAAGTAAAAGAATGAGAAATTTAATGAGAACTTTCGTATTCACAAGAACAGAAACTGATGGTTAGGAATGGTTAATTATTCACAGACTTGATAGCAATGCAGGGCCACATAGTTAGTTGGAAGAAATACGAGAGAAAAGGGTTGTTGGTTCATGATGGAGAGTAACAGAATCGGTGTTAACCCCACTGGTGTAGTCCCTCCAGTCTCCTGGGAGGTTATTATTCAGGTTAGGCAAAAGAATGGGTGTAAAGATGTGGGCGCTGAATAAATTAACATTTACTCCGATTTATTGTTAAATTTGGTTATTTAGGGGTTTCGTCATAGAGTAGTTTGGTGGACCAATTAACTACGATCAAGGAGGTATGACTACTGGTATAGACTGTTTACGCTTGACACCATCACTGACACTTGCATCACCAAAACATGTAGTGTAAAGAGTCCATGTGACCAGGCGCTACACTCAACACTATACGTGGCCGCCCGGTAAACCAGTGTGTCTGGCACAGGGATTTCAAATGCACTCGCCCGGATTAATAAAAGAGGTACCAGACCACCACATGCAGGAAACCTTGTGTGTGTGTGTATATACATATATATATATATATATATATATATATATATATATATATATATATATATATATATATATATATATATATATATATATATATATATTTTATTATTTTTTTTTTAAATAACAGAACGGAGGAAGGAAAAACAAATGGGGGAAAAAAATAATCCATACACCAGATTACTGGTGTCCTCCGTTCATAAAATATCTGTAACAGTTAGACTTGAACAGTTGTAGGTTGAAATTTGGACAAAAACAACTCTGGGGAAGCGAGTTCCAGAGAGATGCAGTTCGGGGAATGAAAGAATTCTGATAGGCAGAAGTTCTGCAATATGGTTGAGTGACATTCCAGTCATGAGCGCTACCAGATGCCCGTGTAGCACGAGGGAAGGCATGGAGAGGTGGCACCATGGACGCAACTTCGTCTGAGCATTTGCCAAAAAAATATCTGTAAAATAATGCAAGGGAGGCAACATTCCTTCTTACTTGCAGGGGAGGTAGTTTATATGTAATGGCAGGGTTGTTAATGATTCTAACAGCTTTATTCTGAATTTTGTCTAGTTGTCTTAATGCAACCTCTTCACAACCATTCCACAAGGGTGAGCAATATTCAAGCTGAGAGTGCACATGACTCTTATAAATTATAGCTAACTGCTCATCGGCGAAGAAGTTACGGACTCTGTACAATAATCTAAGTTTCTTTGAGGCGGTTTTAGCAAGTGATCTGACATGAGAGGTCCAGCTGAGGGCATTGTTAAGTGAGACACCAAGAATTTTAATATTTTTGGAGATGGGAATATTAGTAGCACTGAAGGTAATGTACGAATCTGGTAATATCTGTCTATTAGTAAACTGTATATATTTAGTTTTACTAGCATTAAAAGAGACAAGGTTGTTTTGTCCCCATTCACTGATTGTAGACAGATCTTGATTTATGGAGATGGCTGTACTGAGTTGAGAGGTAGAGATATTAGACATTGTAAATGGATGTCTGAGTGTGAATGAACTATGTAGTGTTGAGTCATCTGCATATGAGTGAATGGGATTGTGAGTGACAGATAAGAGATCATTAATATGAACCAGAAATAGGGTTGGCGCCAGAACTGATCCCTGCGGCACGCCGGCGTTAATTGAGTGGAAATTCGAATATACATCATCTACTTTTACTCTTATTTTCCTGTCACTAAGATAAGAAGAAATCAAAGGAACAAAAGACGTTAGTCCATAGCAAGGGAGTTTGGACAGCAGGGAACGGTGCCATACTCTGTCGAAAGCTTTAGAGATATCAAGAGCTACTGCATGAATTTCTCCAAAAAGATCTATTGATTGATGGATGGTATGGGTTAAGAGATTGAGTATGTCAATGGTGGATCTTTCGTGGCGAAAGCCGTATTGTCTATCACTAATTAAGTTGTTGGATTCAAGATGTTTAACAATATGCTTATTAATTAAAGTTTCAATTACCTTACCAAGAGAAGATGTGACAGCTATTGGTCTGTAATTAGAGGAGTCAGACGAACTTCCTTTCTTCGGAACTGGGTGGATATTGGCTTCTTTCCATGAATTTGGGAATAAAGAAGTACGTATGCATAGTCTGAATAATTCAGCTAGGACAGAGGCAAGTTCAGGTGAACACTTTTTCAAAACAATTGGCGGAATTCCATCTGGGCCTGGAGCTTTGTTGGTAGGTAAATTGTCTAGGATGGATTTTACGAATCTTGTCTGTATTTTAAGTGGGGCAATTTCGGGAGAATCAAGTTCCAGTACTGAGACATTCTGGCTGGTATCATCTATGGTAGAGTTTCTTGCAAAGGTACTAGCAAAGATATCTGCTTTCCCACGTGGGTCATTTGTAATATTGCCATCTGAAGATTTTAGTGGGGGAATGGAAGATGACTTGTTAAAGTTATTATTGAAAGAATTAAGAGTTGACCAGAATATTCTATTGTCATTAGGGTTGTTAAGTAGCTTTGATGCTTGCTTTTGAAGAAAGTTTGATTTAGATAGATTTAATACAGCTTTTGCATGATTTCTAGCAATTTTAAATTGGGGGAGTGATTCAGATGTTTTTGATTTTAAGTAAGAGTTATATGCAAATGACTTTTGGGCTGTTGCTCTGGCACAATTGCCATCAAACCATTTTGGAGAGTTTGATCTTTTAGTGAATTGTTGACTTGGTATGAATAAATCCATACCAGCTAGTATTAAGTCGCAAATGTGGGACTGGGTAGAATTGGGATCACTGGAGAAGAAAGACTGCCATGGAACATCAGCAAGATAATTTCTAAATCCATCCCAGTCTGCCCTGTCAAAGTGCCATCAGGTCACCCTGACAGGTTCGGAATGGGGAGGTGTAGGAGGGTTAACTAATGAGGCTTTGACGAGATTGTGGTCAGAGGATCCAAGTGGTGACAGTACCTCTATCCCGTATTGATCTGGATTATTTGTCAAGAATAAATCCAAGAGATGGGCATTATGGTCAGGATTATCAGGTATTCTGGTTGGTTGCTTTACCAACTGGGTGAGATTAAACGATTCCGCAAACAGCTCGCAATCTAAACCAGCGTCGTCAGTCCGGGCAGAATGCAATAACCATTCAACATTGTGTATGTTAAAATCACCCAAAATGGTAATTTCATTGCCAAGGGCAAGGTCAAGGTTACTCAACTGAGTGGATATGGAATCAAATACACTGGGTTCCGAAGAAGCATTGGGGGAACGATAAACTACACAGATATATTTGGTAATGTTTTGGCAATTTAATTTACATAATGAGTAATCAAAACTGGATGAAGTGAAGTTTAAAATAGTATCAACTGCATATTGGGATATGATATAACAACAGGTGCCGCCCTTGTTTCGAAAGTTTGTAAGGAGATGGTAACCGGGAAAACAAAATGGAGATTTATTGGTAGAGGGTGAGACTTGTGGTTCTGTGAGGAAAAGGGCCAAAGGGGATATGGACTGAAGGAAAAAATGAACTGAGTTTAAATTTGTGGTAAGGCCACGGATGTTGGTAAAGAATAAGGCCGCACCGTCACCTCTTCGCCGACGAGCATTGCTATTGCAACCCTTTTAATAAAAATTATAATTCATCATTACTAATGATTGCACTCAGAAAACCAGTTAACTGGCAGCTTTCAAAAGCTTGAGTCTCTTTTCATCTCAGAAAAGATCGAATAAGCTTTAATTTATTTCACGTGACCTTTTTCAAGAATGGTGGTTTGTTTGTCCCGTCTATTCAAGGACGTGATTTTCATTTTCATTAGATATTTTTCTAACGTTTGACAGTTTACTTGCCTCTGACAGGTGTCTGCAACTAAATCCCTAGTTTATTCCACGTGGCATTAGCCCAATGTGTATCACATTCTACAAAGCCTTTTTCCCTCAAATAACCACTGAGCCTCAGACCTCAAGGGACTTTCAGTGGCGAGATACATAGTCCATTGCAATGTTCGCATGCTGTAATCATTTCACCTTAACTTGACCCAAAGTTTCTTTTTGCAGCATATTGCAAGTAGCTCAGTAGCAGAAGAGGACAAAGCTACGGCAATACAATCTTTCTGTAGCACTTCTTCGTGACTAATCTCATATGCAAGTGTTAATCTAGTGCTACAACTCAATATTCAAGAAAGAGAGGTGGCAACTTTAGACCAAGATAAATAGCGTATAGATGAAGTACATAGTAGGAACCTAAAGCTGCATTCTATAGCGGTTTTCAATCCATCAAAATAACACTCTCTTGCGCTCCTGTCGGATTTCCTATATATTCCAGAGATAGAATGTCCTTCCGTAATTCTTTAATATAATCACATCACAGTCGTTCTATCCTTCATTACACTCAGAGCGAGAAGAAGTGAGAATGGGTGTTGTGTTTGGCTGGACGTGTGTGTGTGTGTGTGAGTGTGTGTGTGTGTGTGTGTGTGTGTGTGTGTGTGTGTGTGTGTGTGTGTGTGAGAGAGAGAGAGAGAGGGAGAGAGAGAGAGAGAGAAAGTTTTAATCCAATTTTAATCATATCTGGTGGAGAGATAGAGGGTCAGCCAAAGGGTCGACCTATAGTTTTTGAGGATAGGTCAAAGGTCTCTCTCTCTCTCTCTCTCTCTCTCTCTCTGGTCGAGGTATTGCAGTAAGGTAAGGACTAAAGATAGAAAAGGGACGACAGACAGGGGACTCATTTTCCTCCTCTCTCACCCCTTCGTCACCTAAATTAATCTCTTATACTTCCACCCTCCCTTCCAATATCCCTCCCTTTCATCAAGAAAGAGGCGCCACACCCACACCTACACGCACATCCACACCCACACGCACACCCAAACCCACATCGACACCCACACCCACATCCACACCCACACCCACACCAAGCAAGTCCACCATTATGCAAAGTTATGAATACACCATAATGGCCTTAGGGTATTTAAAGATTAATCTAAATGTCATTGCAAAGCTCACCGTGATTAACCACTCTGATGTCCCAGAATACGGTCAATATTTTCGATTTTAATGGAGAGATTGTGTAATGTATATGCCTGAATGTATACCTAGTTGTATGATAAAGTTGTAGCAATGTATAGTGTAGCTGTTAGAAATTTTGTTGCGGCTAGATGAGAGTATTTGTAAGCTCAGCGAAATGTGACCAGCTCTGGCTGCTGCCCCTCTCTCAACCAGCAGACAAAACTTGATACAGCACACATACTCAGCTCAGCAATTAAAGAAACCACCGTCTACTGAGTTTTGTTTCACCACCTCCACTTCGTTAGAGTTTATCCACATCTATACCAAATATTGAAAGGTAGAGTCCTTCAACATTTTCACCAAATTACACCTGATGCTCCATACACGGGAATGTTCACTTAGACATACCTCTGAAATCGCTGCAGTATTTCAAATAATATTTCCTTTTCGGTCATCGAGGCTTGGTTTAATCCCGAAAAAATAGATCGATTTTATATGAAGGAATGTAGGAATCGGTCTAGAACTCTGAATCTTTCCCCATCCCAAATGCTGTTCTTTCTCTGCTATACTTATCTCTTGCTTTTGCACTTTTACCATCCCATCTTGACAATCATTTTAGATTTTTTTTTCTAATTTATGATCATTTTACAGAAGCTATCTACCAAACATACATTTCCTATACAATAAAACGGTTTTCAACTGTATCATGATTGCTACAGCGGTTAATGACGCAGTATGCAGTTTTGTATATGGAAAAATGTTGAGATGGAATGAGCAGCATGAATCCGTGGAGTTTTACAAACAGTATTCCGGGA